>NW_019384987.1:191471-217172 GCF_000671375.1 Centruroides sculpturatus | reverse complement strand
GATAACCAACCTTCAGATAAACGATGCTCTACTGTATTTTATTCCAGTCACTAAGCTTTTATAAAAAGCATAGTGACTGGATATGGTATGCTTTTTATAAAAGCTTAGTGACTGGAATAAAATACATCCTAAGAAAACTTAAGATTTTCTTAGATCTTCCATAGTACAATTATATTTCAAATAAAACAAAGATAAAATAGCACACAGAGATACTGCTAAATAAAATAAAATTTTGATGTAACAACTACAATGCAATCATAACCACAATGATAATTTACACTGTAATAATGTTAATGAAATAAATACATCAGTTGTGAGCATTTATAATGCTATATTATATTGAAACTGGTAGATTGAATATACTGTGTGTTGGGAATTATACTTGAAAATAAACAATAATGATAATTTGCTCACACTACACTACAGAGGTTTGCATCTCATACAAAGCTACTATCTAAATGATGCATCTTCTCTCTAAATGTAGGCTGACATAAAATAAATCAATCTTGATAAAACTGACTTAAAGCAATCTCTTTAATTTTATTGATAATTTGACAGAACTATTATCATCTGTTATTTACTAAGTAGAAATCATATAAGATCTTTCCTCAATTTATTCTCAAATATTTCTCAGGTATTTAAATTCACAGTAGTGTCACTGTTCTCCCCTCTAGATCTTAATAAACCTTTATTTTTTGTATCAATGTCTGCATGCAGAGAAGTCTAAAAAGTTTTTAGATCAGCAGATAATTAAGTACTAATGAGGAACATGTTTAAAGTTATATAAGAGAGTAACAAAGTTTAATATTTCCTATTTCTTCCTGATATCTGTTTCCAGATATCAGGAAGAAATAGGAAATATTAAACTTTGAAAGAAAAAAATAGTTTATTTAGTTTATTGGTGTAACAACTGTTATGTGATAATTTTTATATGTATGATTTATAAATTATATATATAGAAATATATGTCTATCAAGCTTGAAAAAGTAGAAATTTTATTTATTAATTTTTTAAATTTCATACCATAAGAAAAAAATATATATATTTTATTACCAATGTTCTTTCAATAACAACTTAAATAATAACAGTAAATGACAAAATTAATTTATTTAATACATACCATCACCATAATCTACACAAGGATATGGTGGTTCAGCTGACTCTATAGCACTTTTACTAAATAAGAATATAGGATTTGTATCAGTGCCTGCACTATAGCTACACACTCGATCATTTGGATTTAGACTTTCTCCACCACTGATCAATAATACCTGTTTATCTTCAGGTATTCCATGATGTTTAGCTATTTCAGATTTTAATTGACCAACACTGTAATGAAATACATAATAATTATTAGCATAATCATAATATATTAATACTTTCAAAATTTACTTGAAAAAATTTTTATAACAATTTACAAATTTACAAAATTACTTTTATCTATAGTGTAATTTCAAATTGCATAATGATATCTTGCTGTAATAATTTTATATTCAGGAACTTTAACAATTCAAATTTCTTGTACAAAGTATTATTTCTTTTAAAGTTTATCATGATGCAATTTATTTTTAGATTTTTAATGAATTATATATCACTATTTTCTCTTATATTTTATAACATTTACATATGTGTACACACATTTTTTCTGACAAGCTCTTTTATAAAGCCATCAAGTGTTACTTTAGATAAATTAAGTTTGAGAAACCAATATAAAGACATTTGTTTGCTACACTAAATCCACTGTTTATTTTATAGCATACATTCTTTTAGTCATAAAAAACAGCTATATTATTTTTTAAGTAATGGTCATATATATGTTTCAGAGCATAGACCCTTTTCTGTATGGCTAATAACTTCCTTCTTCAATGACATTATAATTCAAACAACAACACTTACAAATATTCTTCTGCACATAGTACAAACATGCTAAGCAGTTTTAACCCACTTTACACTGTTATTATAATATTCCTATAATTGGAAAAATAAAGTAAGATTTTAAAATGTATTGCAGTGTACTTTATTTATTTTAAGCTGGATCATAGCATTATTTCTTAAATGTAAGTGACTTGAAATTGAATTATTATAAAATTATATCTTGAATTTGACAAAACTTACAAGAAGAAGGCCAGATGTTCAAGTCTCCAATTTGAACAACATGTCCAAATAATAGGACCAACTTCTCAAGCATTTCCAAAAAACAAGCCTCTGAAAATTGACTGTTTAGCTTATATCTCTGGAAGTTGCACATCTTCAAACATCGATAGCTGGGTGGATAATAGGGAATAAAGCTAAAGGATATGGGTTCAAAACTTTGCAAGCTCAGTTTTTTTCCTCTTTTATACACATAATAAAATGATTATATTATCATTATTTTACTGTAAGATTTTTATTACTATTATTATTCCTAAAGTTAAAAGTTTAGTTTTATAAGCTTTTAACTTGACGAATGATAATAGTAATAAGAAAAGATTAAAAATTAAATAAACAAGATAAACAAGAGATTAAAAATTGTGACATCATTTTTTCCTGTTTAACAAAAACAAAGTCTCTGTAGATTTAACTCTATTCATTAGATGAAGTATTTATTTCTTCATATTTATTTTCATATCTGATATTGTCATATTTGAAGTATAAGCTTTAGATGTGAGGAACAACAACAACAACAACAACAACAATAATAATAATAATANCACGCTACACAAAAGCCTGGGAACATTACAATTGAGTAGAAATACATACATCACACTACAGAAGGCCACTATATTGAATACATGCCATATTGTTAGGAAATTCCTTAATACAGACACTGACACACACATTTAATTTTAGTTTTGTTTTGATTGCTATGCCTTGACTCTGGTCCGGCATAGTACACAGCCACCGGTTTGTACCGAGTATAACCCACTAAACCCAACACAATAATATGGTAAAATAATAAATTAATTACGTTATGCATAGAAAAAAAATAAAAAGGAAAGAAAGTAAAGTAAAGTTGCAGAAGATCAAACCCAAATCTTCTATCTTCATTAACTAGTACTCTAACTGCTCAGCCATTGCTGTTCCAAGGAGATGTCAAGCTTCCAGACATAAGCTAAACACTCAATTGCAGAGGTTTGTTTTTCAGAAATACTTGGGAAGTTGGTCCTATTATTTGGACATGAAGCTGTTTGTGTTTAGGGCTATGTGCTAACCAAGAAAAATTAAATAGAAAATAATTTTAATATTGATAATATCCAATGACTTGGATTCAAGAGTCATTCATTCAGCTCATAATACATAATAATACATGATAAAATCCCAAATTTATTTCTAAACAGTTCTCTGAAAATATAACACTGTATAGAGAAGGAATTCTGGTACCAGAAACTTAACAGATTTTAAGATAAAAGTACATATGTTCAATAATATTACTTTAAATGTGAACAGAAAATGAACCACAGGAAACTACAGATGCTCAATATGTACTATGTGTGTGTGTGTGTCTGACAGTTTTGGAAAAATTATAATGATAAATGTGTTTTATATATGCAGAGGATTTTTTCATACTTTCTAATAACATTCTGAATAAAAATAAAAAAAACAAACAAAGACCTGTTTGATGAGTTCATAACTAAATTAAAACTAGCAGATAACCAATCAGTCAGTTTGTTTTTCAGATTTCAGAATAAATAAAATTATGAAGAGATGAAATAGTTTTTTGAAAAATATTGTGATAAAAGATATTTTATAGTTCAATAAAGCTTTCATAGTTCTAAGTAAATCCTTTTATCTGCCAGTTTTGTGTAACTGGCAGAAAACTCAATTGGCTAGCTACAGGGGTCATGCTGCATAGCACCAAAATTGCTACTTGGCAATAAAAATATAATACTAGCAAATCAACTTCAGGAAAAAAGCAAAATGTTAAACTTCCTAGCATCACACAGCAAGTTTGGGCAGAAAAGTAAGAAGTGCTATTTATTTAATAAATATTAATTTAATTATAATTATTAAATTTAATAAAAGATGGCACCTAATGCCTAACTCTAGTGACAAATTATTCAGTAATTAATTAATTATAATCGTAGAAAAGTAGCCCAATGTAATCCACTGGTTGTTTTGGCTTTATGGACATTTTCCTCATGTGCTCATGTTTATTACCCTTCAAATGTCACAATATCATCATATCTGAAAATAAATATGAAGAAAATTTAATTTAACAATGTAAGAGTTAAATCTAGAGAGGATTGTTTTCTGTAAACAAAATATGATGTCACAATTTTTAATCTCGTTTTATAATCTTTAAATGCAAGGAATAATAATAATAGTAATAATAATGCTATTGATGCAGTAAAATAATAAAACAATGTTACACATAAACAAAACCTACACTAAAATTCCAAAAGTTTGAACCTACATTGTGCCTAGCATCCTATTCATTTGACTATCACTGCTCTTGGATAAGAAAGTTCCAAAGACTTATAAGCTAAACACTAAATTTTCAAATGCCACATTTTTTAAAACATTTGAAAAGTTGGTCCTATTATTTGGACAAGGAGTTGCTTGTGTTTAAGGCTACATGAACAAAGTTTCATTCGAATCAGAGACCTGAACATCTGGGCCTCTGCTTGTGATAGTTTAACATGTTACTTTTGCTTTCCAGACACCAAACTGATAAGGCTAACAGCACCTGCATTAATTAGTAAGTAAAACTGGTGGTGGTAAATAATTTGAAGTGAGAAAAAATTTTGAATTGGTGAAATGGTGGCGATATTTTAAAATTTTTCAGAGCGAACCCTGGCTAGCTGCCAGTTACACAAAACTGGAAGAACATGGGTTATATGAAATTTTAGTAAGCAATTATTTAAAACATTATTTTATTACATAATTGCAAAGTAATTAATTAATTAATTAGTTACAGTCAGAATTAAAAATGAATTATGTAACCAGAATTTTACCTTTCCAAAGCAAGTTTCATATCAACAGATATCATGTGACCAGTATCAACTAAGAATATGTACAACATTTTCATGAACAATTTAATGTTTCTATTCTGAAAAAAATAAAATATAAGTTAATTTTATTATAAGTTTATTCATTGTAAAAAATATTCAGTAGAAAGCAATATATATTTCTAAAATAAATTTAACATAATAATATATTTATTTAAATATCCAAATACAAATAAACATATGCATATATTTAAGAAACGATTTGTTCATATATATTATTCTTAATTTAACCCCTTCAAAGTCCAATTATACCTCATCATGGTGAAGAGGTGAACCACTTTGGAGAATTCCTGAGCAGGCCAAACAGCTTTGGTCTGAAAAAAGATCTACCAACCTACTTCGGTGTTTTGCCACAAAATTATATGGAGCAACATAAAGATTTAATTATAATGTTGACCAATGGGAGCTCCAGATTGGATCATACTCAACAGGATATAGGGAAGAGCAAAGGACTGGACTGAGTAGCCTAGGCAGTGATGACATGCATGGGTCAAATTCTTCTGGACACTTGCCAGCTGATGAAGCCCATGGTTAAAAGACTATTTCACAAAAGTTTATAAAAACTGGAATGTGGAATATTTGCAGACTTTGCATGAGCAAACTTGATGTTATTAAAAATGAAATAAACTGCTTCAAGATTGATATTCTTTGACTTGATTCTTCTGAAAATTATTCTACAATGATTGAAATCCACTATCAATATAAATGCCAGATGTGCAGGTAGGTTTTCAGAAGGGAAGGGGCACTAGACCATATTGCCAATCTCAGGTGGATTATGGAAAAAGCACATGAACATCAGAAAAACCTCTGTGTGTGTTTTATTGTTATATGAAAGCTTTTGATTGTATTGTGGCTCTGTCTCCTAGAAATGGAAATTTCTGTTCAGTTCATTAAATCAAGAAGCTATATGTATGGATCAGGAAGCTACAGTGAAAACTATGAATGCTTTAAAATCAACAGAATGCTTTAAAAATCAGGATGATGAGACAAGGCTGTATTTTAACACCATCATTTTTTAACCTGTATGCTGAAGCAATTATCAGAAAGGCTGTACCAGATGACACCAAAATTGGAATAAAGATTGAGGGCAGATACATCAATAATCCTAGATATGCTGATGATACTATCTGACTTGCTGAAAGCAAAAAAACATTTGGAACAACTTGTTTGGAAAGTTAAAGAAAAAATGAGAAGATGGAGTTACACCTCAATATCAAGAAAAGTAATATGATGACAACTTCTAAGAGTGGAAGGTGCAGTAAAAAGACTGATGATAAAGAAATTGAGACAATCCAGATTTTGTCTTCCTTAGCTCTAAGATTGACAGAAATGGTGATACAACACCTGATATTAAAAGACAATTAGCTCTTGGACAGAATGCAATACTGAGCATGAATTTCATCTGAAAAATAAAGACATTAGCATTTTAACTAAAGCCCAGTTAGTCAATGCAATTGTCTTTCCCATTGCTACCTATGGCTATGAAACATGGACAATTAAGAAGGTGGACAAAAGAAAGACTGATACCTTTGAACTTTGATGCTGGAGATGATTACTGTGAATCTATGAACAACACATATTACCAACAAAAAAGTTTAAGACCAAATAAAGCCTAAGTCTTCACTAGAAGCCAAAATCACTAGGCAGAAATGGTCTTGTTTTGACATTATCATGCACAGTAACTCATTTGAGGAGCATATTTTGATAGAAAAGATCAATGGACATAGGAGAAACCACAAACTTGTTGGTTGGACACCATAAGGTTGAATACTAATAAACATTGAGAACAGGAAAGAAAATGTGATTGACAGGACCAAATGGAGGAGGTTGACTGATAGATTGACCAAGAATTGATCTCAATTGAATGATGATGATTCTTAAGTATTACCTATTATCAGGTAATGCTTAAAAAATCTATAAATAAATTAATATATACTTTAATCTATATAATCTTAAATAACATTTTTCATGACAACTAACAATAATTTATGTAATAATTTGCATGCAATATTAGAGAGTTTTCAGATAAATAAAATTGTTATTAATTTGGAAATAAAAATCCAGATGCAGAATAACCCATATTCAGAACAAAATAATTATCTGAAAATATTAAAATAAAAAAAAGCTACTAGAGTTTAGAATATTTAAATCACCTGTTACAAATAAATTTGAAATTATAAACACAGAGAATATAATATAAAAATAAACACAGAGAATATCTATACTACTATATAAAGAGACAACATATTTTTCTTTTGTTCCAACTAACTGCAAAAACTACTGAACCAATCATTACCAAATTTTAACTGTAGCATCTTTTTGATCCCCAGAATGTTTACCACTGATCAAACCTACAGATTTTTTTTATTAATTAAATAAAGCTGCAATGGATTTCTGTCTGTCTATTTGTCTCTCTCTTCACTAGATGGTGACACACAAATTATTTTCTGTCAAGGCATTATCTCTAAGAAAAGTGTATTATTGAAGTTTACTATTATATTTAAAGAACTGACATTAAATTATAATTAGTTAATTAGCAAAATCTTTGAAAAATTAAAAAAAGTGATGTCATCATGCTAGATGGCAGTACATCAACATATGGCGGGTTTTCAAATCGTTACATATTGTGTTTGTGATTCATTAGGCCCAGCTGTATTTGCATGAGATTTATTTATTTGTGTGAGCGAAGATTATGCTTATCAAAAATGACAAATCCTTGGTGCAAAAAACTCTGAAGTACTTTCATTTATGACACTCTTAGCCTATTCATCATCAGCTAATATTGGGTCTATAGATAAAGTATTTGGGTATTGCAGTGATCTGAAGTGAAAGAATGAATCACAGGGGATTTGCTGTTCTTCTGGCAAAGTTAAACTGGTTGTTGTACTTGCTCCCAAACTTTTTCTATCACTATTAAATGGGATTCATCCTGACAATAAACATTTTTTAAAGCACAATAGGGTTTTTAAAGCACAAATGGCAAGTTTTGGTGCCACTGAAATACTTGAAAGAAATTTCATGCCAACATTCAAAATTGAAGGCACAGATATATCATTTAATAGCATACCATTAACCCCGACAAACTACCCATTTAAATGTAAATGCCTACAATTTCCAGTTGGTCTATGCTTTGCAATGACCATTAAAAAGTCTCAAGGCCAAAGCCCAAGAGTTGGGATGCAGTTGCTTTTCACATGGCCAACTCTATGTAGTGTGCTCATGTGTTAGTAGCTGCAAATCTGTTCATTTATGCTCCTGATAATAAAACATGAAATGTTGTATATCGGGAGGTTATTCAATAAGTTTTTCTAGAAAATATTCCACACCTTTAATAGTAATAGTAAAGTGATTTTATATTGTTTACCCTTTGACACAATATAAGATAGAATTTATTACAGCAGATAGGAAAAAGAAACAAAATAACCATTTCTTTACTACTAGCAGAATCTATGACAAAAATCAGTGATAAGAAATGTCTCATTTCAAGTTCAATAAGGAATGAGATAATTATATTTTATATATCAGACTATTCAATTATTTTCTATAATTTGTTATAAATAAACTACTTAACAACTGAAATCTAGAATACTAGTTGGAAGCATGAAAACCAACACGTCATAAAAACATATGAACTTCATCATCATATATAAAAAGATCTTTTTTGCCATAAAATTAATGTGATAAAAAATATACATTATAATTATGATAAATTATTACTATAATTATATTAATTATTATAATTTTTCCTTGCTTATTATCATTATGAAGTCCTGATAAAAGGCAAAAATAAAGAAAAGACAACAACAAGAGCCAATTATGTTTATGCTATCATAAGATTAATTAATTAATAAATGATTATAGATAAAATGTGTCTGTAACAGCAAAAACATCCATTTCATTATAAATACCCAAATTTCTATAGATATAAATTCATGAACACAAATTTCAAAACAATTACATTTAATCAATTCATAGAAAATATAATAGAATTAATGTAAGTAAACGCTTACACATCATTGAAAAAAGAAAGATCCTGTTGGAATATGACATGAAATATATTCTACTCATTTATTAAAAACTGTAAATACAGACTTTCTAAGAATCCCTTATATTGAGTATATCATAAATAATGAGGGCAAAAGACAAATTAAAATGATCAGGAAAAAAAAAAAACTTTCTTACAATACAGAGAAAACAGGTGAAATAATATTTTTGTAATATTATAGGATTGGATTCAAAAGATAATTTAAAACCTTATTTACAAAATTTATTTCAAAATTAGATAAGTAATCAATCTTGTTAAATAAATTGGTTTTGGCAATCATCAATCAAAACATATTGCTAGCAGTGTTAATTGCCATATTAATAAATATCAATATAAATTAAGCGAATATGTACAGATTGTAATCTGTCAAAACAACTCAATTGATTTATTAAATTGGTATTAATCAATTTAATAAATGTTACAGTTTTATTTAAAAAAGATCAAGATAATAAATACATTAGACTAATATAAAATATACATTTAATTTAGGAAAAAGCATTCTTCTTTACTATATCATCAGATTTCAAGAGATAATATTTGCTATTAAAAGAAATTAATTTACTAGTTAAGAATAAATTATCTTGATAAGTTTTCCATTGAAATATAAAAATATATTTAGCCTGAATTTATAGTCAACCACAAATAAGGTAAACACTCCTATCATGTCTGAAAATGCACTATTATTTGAAAGGAAAATTACATTTTCTTTTTTTCATTAATTACTATTGGTATTTGATGAAAAATAAAAACTGTTACATTAATTTGATTTCTTTTTTAGATCATTTTTCCATTTTTGGTTACAAGTGAGAAAACTAACTTGAAGATTAAAAGAAATTAAAAAAGTAATGCAATCTTTTTTGTGTACCCAGTCCACAGTTTAAGAAGTGATCAACGAAAATTTCAAATGTAATTTTAATTTTTATAATTTCTTGTATAACTAATTAATTCAATTTCAGTCATATTCCATTATTCAATGTATTCCTAATGTCGACATGTTCAGTAATTCCCATTTGTTTCAGCATTTGATGATTAGTTTGCTTGATGATGCCTGTTCAACACAGGCAAAAACATTTGCACTTGCAGTGGCATAGAGAACATAACTGGCACCCGGGGCATGACACTTTATTGGCACCTCCTGCCCCCTCCAAAAGCATATAGTTTGTCTTGGAGACCATTTGGGCGCCCCTCTGCAAGTAGCGCCTGGTGCATGATACACCCCCTTGTACCCCCTCGCTACGTTACTGTGCACTTGTTATAAAAATATCCTGGTTTTTAATTGTATTTAGTGTTTTTAATTTTAATTTAACTAGTTTTAAGTGGTAGTTTTCTACTTGAAATATTCTTCATGTTCACTAATTGCTTCTATTTTAAATTTTTTGATAGATAGAGAGTTAGATGAATTGATATATTTGATGAAGACTAAAAAAATATAATTTTGCTAAATTTTCTGTAAAGAATAGTAATACAAATTGATTGAATGATTGGAATACAAATTTTAATGTTTTTTGGAAGAAAATTTTTTAATATTTTCTAAAACAGAAATCTTAAAATCAGTTTTGAGATTACTTATTATAAATTAACTATTAAATAAATACTAATTCTATACCAATATAAAACAAACATACAATTCACAGAAATATGTATTTTTAAAATATTATACACCCATACTGATAGTATATATAAATACTGTAAACATGTCCAATAATTTCAATACTTACATTAATTATCAAACTTTATTATACACTAAATATTTATTGCCAATTTCTGCATCTACAATCATTTGAGCAAGAAATTCGTAAACTATAATATTTATTATTCTAATGAATAATTTGATGATTTAATAATTAATCATAAGTTTTTTGGAAAAAATATTTTTATATTTATTAGTTTTTAAATTTGTACAAAATTTTAGAAACTTAGAAATATTTAATCTATACAGAATTAGGTAATATATTACTTAAACATTTCTGTATGTTGTAACCTTCAATAAAATTTATTTTCTTTGTTAAATATTTAGATTAATGAATAGTAGATATTTAAGAAATAGTTATTTATACATAATATTTGATTTGGCAATCCTTATGCTATAACTGCCTTAGACATTGGACAAACAAAAAAAAAGTATTTTTAAAAATCTGTTCAACAGTCTTTGTTTCATTATTTCACAAAACTAACCTGTCATTAGAACAATGTACAATTGATAGGTTTAATGGATGAGATTAATTTTATTAAGCACAAATACTTGACAGTTGCAGGAAAAAAAATCAATTTATTTAAGATTGCACAAATTCATGGAAAATGACATTCTAACACTCAAAAATAAAATAATATAAAAAATCAACAACTTACAAAATGTTATTAATTAAATCTCTCAAACATTCATTCATATGGAACCATTCACACTTCATGAAAAATAATTTTATCAAATTGAAAATGTCAACTTTGAATTATTGTTAAACAAGAAACATTTCTTATGGATCAATTTTAACTATATAACTCCATAAAGCAAAGTATACATTGGATTTGATAAAGTACTCGATCAATTACATGTTAATATCAGAACAACTGTCTGACATTAACTTACCAATGAAAAAGCTACTTTTTAAGGTAAAAATCATATTATATTGCTATCAAAAATAATGTTGATATGATAAATAATTAAAAGTAAAGTCTCAGATTCTTTGGCAAGTAATTAGTAATAAAAGACATTAAAAACTATAATTTTCCTCATTACTCTATTATTAATTTTTGACAATTAAGAAAAATTTAGTAAAGGTTTATATATTTTTTTAAATTATACATTTCATATTACTGTATGAATATTTAAATCATATATGAATATATATTATAAAATTTTAACCTCTCTTTTAGTAAACATTTAAAAATTTACAGTATCAGGATTAAATAACATATTAGGCCTATATTACATAAAACATAAATTTTGAAAATGGTAAAATCATTATTATATTTAATTAAACCTTATTTGAAAAAAGTAACCATTGCAAATGTTCTCATCTTTTATTGACAAAATTAAAATATCATGAAACTATATCACGCATAATTAATTAGAAAATTTGTCTGTAAATTAACATTCTGAAATTCAAATAACTAAATTGTTTTGGTACTTAAATCTTAAAAGTAAAGTACTTTTTAAAACTTTGATTTAATAACAAGTTTTAAATTAAACTACAGCCTAAAAAAAGTTCAAAAGTAGCATTAGAATTATATTTAAAGCTGTAATTATTATCTATTATTGTCTGTTAAAATTTTTATCAAAAAATTATACAGTACATTACACATTATCCAAATTTATATAAATTTTTCATAAGTATAACTAAGAAATGCACAAAATACTATAATGAATAATTGATTTGTTAATGTATCAAGTAACATCAACAGTAAATTCAATTACAAAAAGTTATATAGTTATAAAATGTTACGTTTTTTAATATGAAATAAACTTCTAACTTTTCTCTGCAAAAAAAGGAATATTTAAATGAATCAAAACACTATTTAAGTATTATAATGATACACACATGTATATCTTTCATAATACCTAAATAGAACCTTATTTGTACAAGAATTTGCATAGCATCATACTTATGTAGAGAAAAGCATAAATTATCCAAAACAATTGCAGTAGGACACTTTCAGATAACGGATTACACTTGGTAAGAAAAGAATAAAAAAGTAAATACCTTAAATAAAATTAAAATGTTAATTTTGATTGTACAATAGAAAAAAGAAAATTAAATCATAGAAATTTAATTCATACAAATTTTAGAAATAACAAAAACATTGTCTAATTTAGTAAAAACAACCATTAGTCTTTCACTATAATATATATTGTACTGATATAACCAAAAAATAAATAATAGTAAAATTAATAAAAATGAAATTGTTAGTGGGCCTATAGAAGATTACCAACAATAATTATGTAAAAATTTCATAACTTCTGGAATTAGAATTCTCTGAAGTCAAATTTCAGTTGAAAGACTTTCAGTTAATTTATTTTTGGATAATCAATGCTCTATAAGAAAAGTAATTGTCAGCAAATTATTCAAATTAATAATTATTAACATTTGTAGCCATAGCCCTTGATCAAATTTTTATTATTCACTTAATTTGAATTTCATAATGTATATACAGTAAAACTTCTAATCCCCTCTTTCTCAAATCCTTCCTTAAATTGAACTGGATTGTCAATTTTAGGAAACACCCTATATAATATAAAGTACAGGTATCACTCACATAACACGGCACTTCTATAACAGTTTCACTATAACAACAGTTCAAAAATTGGAGATATCCCCCATACAACAGTTTCCAGTTTTACTCAAACATAGTTCAAGAATGTGGAAAATCTTCTGTACAAAATTTCACAATGTTTAAGTACAAACTGTTATTCAATATTTTTTTTCAAGTAAGCATGCATGTCTCAAATTTGCTAAATGAATTTTAGAATATTGAGATTTTCAATTTGTTTTGTGCCTTTCATCAGGTTTACTTTAATGAAAACTGATATTGCAATTTTTTTCTTCCTTGTCCTAGCATTCTTGTCAACTAGGTGTCATTGTTATTGCTTTCAGACTTTATCCCTTAAGACTGTCACTGTGTGTAAGACTTCTTTTTATAGATTAATCTTTGTATTTAGTAAAGTTTATTTAAACATGTTTAGGTAAGTGTTATTAAACTATTTTTTATCGTAGGTAAGTAATCATTTGTAAAAATGATGAACAAAATACAACAGTACTGTTCCCAACTTGAACAATTCAGTATTCAAAATTCTGGGAAAAAATCACTCGGTATTCGACTGAACAAACACGATTTGCTAGAATAGAGTTTTGATTAATAAAATACAGTAAGACCCTGCTTAACACTGATTCGTTATAATGCAGTCTGCTCAAATCCTAAAAAAAGCTCAAAATTTATGCTGATTTAAATTATCATGGCATTTCATTGATCCTTACATAATACGATTATTTGCAAGCACAAACCAATCAGCAAAAAATGGCAAAAAGGTGTACTTTCTTTAAATCTATGTTTGTTTGGTGAAATTTTGGAAAAAATATATCATGATGGATGCCATAGGAAATATCAACTTCACCTGGCAAGAATTAACTGATAAATGCACAAACAAAGTGTGGAAGAAGTTAAATCATTATTACAATCTCATATATTGTTCTAATAATAACTCAAATAAATATTATGGACTTAAATATATCACAAAATTATATCCTTTATTCTACTGATTAGTACCATGTATCTAAAAAATTTTTTCTATTTTTCATATATCTCTATGTCTCCATCATATATAACATATATCTCCATAACCCAAACTAACCATTTTTTTTTTTTTTTCATCTTTCAAATTAAAAATTTAGAAGTTTTACTGATAATACAGTAAAGCAGAATTTTTGCTATATAATAGTAACAAAAATACTGCTTTATTGGAGCTAAAATTGACCAAAAGAAAAATATTTAACATAAACAAATTATGCTTTAAAATTGTAATAACAGTAATGTTTTTTAAACTGTTTTACAGTACTGTATATTTTATGTTATATTTTAAAGAATTTCAAATTGTCAATACATATATTCAATTTTTTTTTAGTTTCTTTTTTTTATACACTGTTTTGTAGACATACTGAAAAATAGGAATAGTAATACAATATATTGAACACTGGACATTTTGGATGAATAATAATAATAATAGCAATTAATATAAATATTCATTTAGAATACTTAATTTAAAATTATTATACTTTTTATTTTTCAATATTATTTAAAATAATTCATAATAAGATTAAGATGTTTCTTAAAATCACATTTAATTATTAATGAAATTTAATAGAAAATAATAATTAGTAATCTGAATTCAATGTAAAAACTTTCAGCAGGGTTAAAAATTAAAGTTCAATTTAAAAATAATTCCATTACACTTTAATCAACATAATTAAAACTTTAGTATGATGCATGGAACATATATAATAATTTGACATAGATCTATAAGAAAATAAAAATATATAAACATTATGAAAACTTTTTACAATATACTAATTTTAACATATATCAATAATGTACCCTATGAACCAATGACCCAGGCAGCACATATCGGAAAAGAGAGCCAACATGGCTGAAATCTCCATATTAACCCATGGGATAAAGAAAGAAAGAAAGAAAAAACCAATGACCAATATGTGACAAAAAAACAAACAAAAGGAAAATTCACAACTAATGTTTTCGAACTCCCGAGTTCTTAGGTGTAAACAAATTAGCATTCCATCAGACATTCATTTACACCTGAAGAACTCAGGGGAGTTTGAAAATGTTAGTTGTGAATTTTTCTTTTGTTTGTTTTTTCATCACACACTGGTCATCAGTTCATAGGTTACATTATTGACTATACCCCAGTGTTGTGTGTTGTTGTTTAACATATATCATTAGTAAGTATTAAACAATTGAAAACAATATAATACACATCCCGAGGCCTGACGAGTAATTATAATCAAGTAGTGTCGTAATGGAATAGTTCTTTGACCGTTGACATACAAGTCGGTCTCCAGCCAGTGCCATGAGTAACTGTGGAAGGTTATATCAAAATTTAAATTGAAAACAAAACTGAAACTAATAAGGAAGTTTATTTGTAATAATAAACTTTGTCTTATTTCTCTTATTATAATTCTGTATGAAAGTTTATTTGTAAAAATAAACTTTCGTATAGAATTATTTTATCTAGCCATTTGTTTATCTCAATAACACATCATATTCTTTTCTAACTTAATAAGTATTAAATTTTTAAGATTTCATCACTTTCGGAAAATGAAAGAGCATTTAACCGTTAAAAGAATTATTTAATCTCTCAAACCTGTTTCCAGAGAACGAATAACAATGGATTTATTCACTTCGACTTTACTAAATATTAAACGAATACCTGAAGAGTTCATAAAGTATAAAAATCTTTAAAAAGGAATTTTCATGATGATTATCAAGTTTTCAAAACAAGAAATTTAAACATACCAAATCATTTAGTAAACATTTATATATATATTCATTAATAAAGATTCTAGGAATAGAACAATTTAAGTAAAAATTAATTTTCAAATTTTTGGAAGAAGAAGCTAAATTTATCAAGGAACCCCAGCAACGACTTACAAAACAATAAAAAAAAATGAGTCAACAAAAACCTAACACGCGATAGTTTAACATTGCAATAGCGAAATTTCTCAATAACACGGTAATCAATAAAGTGTCGTATCGCATTAATTAATATTTATCAATTATAAACAAACGTATCGAGAGAAGAAACTTACCTTTTAAAAACCAATGAAGGATTGTCATAAATACCTTTGATTAAATGTAGAATTAAGCAGAGAATATTTATCAACAGCCTGAAGCTGTTTGTCACTGTAATCTGTCCAGCAAATAAAAATTCGTCGGTTGGAAACCATTAATACATAACAAATGTTTTTTGCATAGAAAATACAATCCTTACACCACATTCTCTTCTACTCATCAGTTCAATTCTACTTTGCCATATTCTTTTATCAATTCGAAATATCTAACGCTTATCGGTATGCGTTATCGTAAGTCTTAATAATTAAGTATAATTTTTTTAACGTAATAATTTTGATAAATTCGGCAACGACGTTTATCTACGTCAGTTACAAAATAATTAACGACGCCATTTTTGTTTACGTGAAATGCATTCTGGGTAGGACGGATTTTAAATTAGTAATCGGTTTTAGGTGACGTTACTCAGAACCTGATATACCTGAAATTAATTTATTACGTGACCTTCTATTTTAAATTATACATTTATTCGATTGTCAGAAGGTTACAAAGAAAATAAATATAGTAATATTTACATGTGTATATGCCCTGTTTTTTTAAATGATATATATGAATTTTTTAGTTTACTTTTGAATACGTATTGTACTTTCAATTTTTTTGTTATTGACATATTTTAAAAAATGTAGTTAATTTACTGTAATTTCATCCAATAGAACTGAAAAATGCTATGGTAATTGTCGAGTGACGTAAATTTGACTTTACTACTTTTTGGGCTTCTGAGCAATTTCTTTCATTGAATATAAAGTAAAAATATATAATAAACAAATGAAAATTCCCATATTGTTTAGTTTTAAAATAAAGACCTTAAAATTTGATATTTTTAAAATTTTATTAAACTAATTCGCTACGTAATATAACGGTAGAGTAGACTCGCGATTCGGCCTTCCGTATTTTCCGGGCCGATCAGCAATGCCATAAAATTTTTTATATAAACAAAAAGTACAAAATAATTATATTTTTATGATTATTTTTATGTTTTATTATAGAACATTATTATTAAATAATACTATTTGGTAAAAACACTATCGCAAACGTTTCCATAAAACATGCGGTTATTCCATGGATGCGTGGTAAATTACAGGCTCACTTTTGCTGAAAATTTTGTATTCAAACATTATCAAATATACCGTAAAAATTTCAGCTGAAAAATAACCCACATATGGGACACACTGACGTGCTTGGCTGCACAAGAAATGCCTTATCTTCAATTTCCGTGTTATCCGGCTCGGCCGTCCCCCATGTTAATCTGGATAATTGTGAATCTACTGTATTATCAAAATAAATCTTTCCTTCTGCTATCAATTATATTCTAACTCCATTCCCAATTAATGGATGGATAATAAAGTTTTAGAAAAATTTTAAAACTTTACGCCTTGTGAACACTAAGAGGGCCTTTTTTAGCAAGCCTGTTGTAAATTCGGCCAGGTGCACAATGGGACAGCCAAGTGGTAAGAGATGGTCTTGACATATCCGGACGGACCACGCCCCGAAAAATTCATGGGGTAGGCTGCTACCCTAACCGTTTGTCAGTAATAGAAAACTAAAAATTAAAAAGTAAAAAATAAATTAAATTATAAATTATATTAATAATAAGAGCAACAAAATCACAAGTTTACATATTCTATATACTGTATTATATAATTCCTTCGTTTTCAATAGCATAATGGAATAAAAAAAAATAGTTTCTATGAAATGACATGTAGAATCTTTTAAATACTTTTACATCATTATATTTCCATCTTTTATAATTTAATTAAAACGTATGTTGAATGTAGACAATAAAAATGATGTAGGTATTAAGAAATAAAGAATATGAAAAGATCCATATAAAAACTAATACTTTATTCAAAGTAACTTTCATTAATAGATCTATGTTATCTTTAGTGTCTATGATCAACATTTATTTTAGTTATATAAGATTGAAATATATAGATGTAAGATATTTAAAAAAAATTATATTATTTCATAGGAAATATATTATAGTGTTTTTAAAATATTCTAAACTATAATATTTAGATAAGAAATCATAACAGTTGATTTTAAATATTCCCAATAAAGAAAGCAGTGTTGACTGTTATATAAATAAATAATATTCTAATTAAAAAATTTTCTTTTTTAAATATAGCGTAGGACATATCATAATTTAAAATCAGGCCTGTTACAAATTAGTCACGCTTGATATGCTTATGATTCATTTAAGTGTATTATTAATTCAATATTTCTTCATTCGTAATCATTAAGCATGTTATGTATCGATAGGTATATTCGAAATGTTGCTTATATATATTGCATTTCAAAAACTGATCATATTTGACATACGAAAATTTAACTGTAAATCTATTGTTGCGTTTTTGATAATGTTTAACATAGCCAGGATTATTTTTTCCCCTAAATATTCAGATTTCACTTTAGATTTTTATATTTTTATATTTTTACAAAGGATAAATAAATATAGTTGTGATCAATCAAGTTTCAATGTTTTACTGTGTATGACTGATCATTTGAGAAAACGTTCACGTTTTACGTATGTATTACGCGAAAATGTTTTGTTTCGTATTAACTTAAGACTAGCCCAATTTTTCAGAAATGTTTGTGCACAAGTCTCTTTGCACACGTTTTGAGTACTTCTGATTGAGACATTAATCAATGGTTGAACAGAAATATAATATCATTATTAGTTTCTCTGCTAAGTTAAGACTGAAAATGATAATTGATAATTTTTCACGTTGTTAGTAGTTTTTCATATTGTGGCTAATAACATAAGACAGATAAAAAATGCCTATTTACTTTTAGATAATAATAACTGTAACGAAAACTAATTACAAAAAGCAAATGTTTTTTTTTTATATTTTGGGCTGCTCTAACTCTAATAACAATATCCAAGCTCAATAAGCATATTCTGTTGTAGAATGATTTTCGAAACGATATGAAATGTGGCTGATGAAAACTTTTGTTCTCCAGATTAAAAAAAAAAAAAAAAGCTGTTACGTTTACATACGAAAACTTTCATGAAAGAATCCGGTACAAACATCAATAGGATTTTAAAATTAATTTTAACCTCCATAAGTAAACTTTGCGAATGTATATTTTAGTGAAAACAAATTAGTTTGTCATTGTAACACAAGAGGATATACAAATGTTTATCCATTAATCCATTAATCCTTATCCACAGGAGAATTTAGCCAAGAAGAATGAAGTCCGCCTCCAGCGAAAATTGAACCCTGTGGACCTTCTGTGAAGCTGGTGTTTCTAGACATGGTCCAGCTGGCTGCAATTACGTGTATTAAAATAAATAGAAAGTATTGGAAACATATGAGAAATGGTTGCAAAGCATAATAAAATAGATTAACATCTTAATGTAACTGAATGGCATAAACATCTATTTAATTATTTTAATCCTCTTGTTTTCAGTTCAGAATTTCTTTAAATGATTATTAAAATTATATTTACAAAATGAAACATGGAAATTTTGAAAAAAGTTTGCAAAAACTGTTTACATAATTACGGCGCTTACAATTATCGATAATTTTTATATGATAATGAATATTATATGAATATGATAATTTTTCTACTGATAAATCTATTTTCTTTTGTGAAAAAACATTTTTCGTATATTGTATCTGTATTTTATAAACTGTTATTATTTTCATTTCTTCAGAATGTTGTGTGCAAGAATTTTTCTACAATATTTAACTTGTATGTTTTTATACTTCTGAAAATTTCCCAAAAAAATTCTGTCTAACCCAAAATATTTCTCATAGTTGCCAGGCAAGTTAAGCATCTCGTTGCTGGATTTTGTCATTGATAACTTCATCGCTCAGTTTGTAAGTAGCTTTTTTTTACTAAACAAAATTAACTGAAATAAACATTTACAATATATATAAGTGCTTATTATAGTACATTCTGGCTTATTTTCTCATTTGTTTGCTTATTTATACATCAACATGTAATGGAATAATAAATATACCTATACACAACTCATAGAATTGAATCTAATTCGAATTATTCGGTAAATTCAAGTCAGAGTTATTTCTTTTGAAATTAATATTTATGTGCTGCGCGTAATAACAGGATATCCGAGCAGTTCTGGATCGTATGTGAGTGCGTTTGGTACAGAGACAACTCTCCAGTTACATAAATTTCATTCCGATTTATTGTAACTTAAAAATATAGCTTACAACAATATTCTTCGATCTGTCGACGGAGACTAAATTTTCAGGTTCCCTTTTCTTACTAAAGAGAAAAGTCCTAAGAGAAAGGACCCTCGATGTTCCTTTGGGAGTCGACGGCCCCGGGGCGTAGATGTTTAGTCCTGTTTTGAGTTGGGGTGAAGATAATTCTTCCACGGAAGGTGTGGCACAATAGGAAGCAATAGAAAGAAGCTCTCCGTGTCCTTAAAATTCCGATTTTAATAACTTTTTCGGGTGCTAGATCGACCATTTCGATTGGTTATTCTTACTCATTTCCGCTTTCTAATTGGTCGTCACTCGTTACTAAGTTTAACGAGATCGGAACCTAGATCGCGGGATGAGTCGAAATTGTCTGTCAATTCGATCCCAATCGAAGATAGTTTGATCTTAGGTATTACATTATTCTATTGTTAAAATATGAGAAGTACTCTTTTCTTATAATTATATTCAAACACGCCCTTTTATGGACATGAAATTTCTACCTTTTAACATTAATAGTTTTATAAAATTATTTTATAATTTTTTTTTAATTTTTGTGTGGTTCCGGACTTCCGGTCCACTTCCTAACATTTAATTAATATTAAAAATATAATTAGTTTGAACTTCATAAGTATAAATAAAGTAAATTTGAATAATTTGAAGTATCTCATACATATTTCGAAAATAAAACTCGAGAAAAGGCCCAGCAGAATTTATTTGTTTGTAGAATACATGCGTTTCGAGGATTGCAAATGTCCTGTAACCCCCGATGCACAGGTTAAATTGTCACTTTTCAGTTTTAGTGGCATATTTGTTTCTAGCTAGCTGGTTGTTAGCTTTATAACGTCTAAGCGTGGAATGTGTAGAAGTTTATCGATGTATATAACATTCTCAGAGCATTCTAATAAATCGCATTGAGGAAGAAAGATATAAAAAAATTTACTTTCTGTGAATAATTATTATCAATTATACTCAAATAATTGCATAATTAGTGACATTTTCAGTACGTAAAGACGACAATTTGATTTCTTTTAAAAAAACATTTTAAATTTAATTAATTCTAGAAATAGCTTCAATCAAAAAAACGTTTCGTGTTTATGAAATAAAAAAATAATATGTTTAAAATAATAAAATTGGCTCAAAAGATATCATATAAATTAAAAGGGAAATAATTTTTATCATTTTTCATAACAATATCACAATAATATCACTTTAGCATACGTAAATGCAGTATTAAATTACATTGGTGGGATTTTTCATTTTCATACATCTCTATTTTATTGATGTTTAGTCTCTCATTAGGTCTCGTTATATCGGTTTAACTGTTACGTATATTTTACTTACGTTCAATTGAGTGTCAGCAACATATTCCATTATCTTTAGTATGTTTAAAGTAAGATTTTAGTTTATAAATAAAAATAAAAAGTTCGTTAATTTAACTTATGGAACGAGAAACAGACGATTTTTGTACACTTAAGAAATAATTTTAAGTTTAAACAGAAATTCAAAACTTAGCCTAAAATAATACCTGTACTAATAATCTCATATCTACGTTATGGATATTATAGGCTTAAAATTAATTGATTTACTTTAGAAGCTTTATTCTTTTAAATTTAACTATACAATTTTCAAGATATTTATTTCCCTTACATATATATTTATAAAATATAAAATAATATAAATTAAGTTTTATTTATTTACTTTAATTACTTATACGTATAACATTTGGATTTGGGATTTGAAAAACCGTTTACAGTCCATGTATTAAGAATATTTTTGGCTAATATTGTCTGAGTTCTATACGAAAAGTAAAAATTTCTAAAAATTACGCTTAAATATACTTTTAGAAATTAATAAAGTCAATTTTTAATTACCTGTTTTGAAAATAAATGTTTTTCTTTAAATTGCTTTAACAAATAACAATAGACTTATCTTCTCTTAAAGGCTTTTGTCTCTTATCTACCGAACGGGTTTAGAAATTCTTGGAGTCGCTTCTGTTCCCTTCATTAAAATACCAAATTTCCAGAGAGAAGTCCTATTGGATGGAAGTTAGACGAGTAATTATTAACATATATAATAAATTTTAAAATAAAATATGCCAAAAATTGATTCGAATAACTTATATATGATTAAATATTATTAAATATTAGATATGAAATATTTGTAGCATGTATGTTAAAACATATCCACGATTGCACAGGCCAATAATTTAAAATAGCACATATCTCGTTTCTCATATTTAAAATAGATTGAAATAAGTCCGATTTCTTGAGTTAGGAAGGAAAAAAAATGTATCATTAATGTAGCTATTCTACATATATTGCTAATGCACATTTACTTGAACTGTAATGATGTTAGAATTATATGATTCTATATGGCAGAGAACATTTTATTCGCGTGATGCTTGAGATATGTATAAATACAACCAGGCCGGCGCTACCATTTAGGCAAACTAGACAACTTTGGAGCGAAAGCCATGAAGGGGCGCAAAATTTTAAGCTATGCTTTATTCTTTCTTATATTAAATTGTAATATATGATTTAGTATCGATTCTTTTTCCTTAATCCTGTGCACATCAAACTATACGATTTCTATCCAAATCAGATGGCGCTAAGGTAAAGCGCCCTCTTGCGGTAGAAATTTGAAAAACTTGGTTACAAACACGTATACTTGTATAGGTACAATTAACATAGTTTAACAAATAATTTAATTTCCTGTCACTTTTGAGGATAATTTTTTTTTAAAATAAAATCCATTACAGCAGGGAAAAATTAAAATAAACAGACCATTTTCATAATGTTACTCAAAATATTCAAAAATATACAGCTTTTGGTAAATATATTTCACAAATACACGTACTGTACCGTACATAAATGTAGCTAACAAATTCTAGTAGTCTACAAGTTTCCAAAAGGAAAGTTAATCATCTATATTACATCTCTTTTGATCATTTTTAATTAAGACATAAAATTTAATTTTATAAAAAGGTATTTGTACTGATATATTTTGTGAGGGCCGAGGGGGGGAGAAATTTCAAAAACGAACGTTAACTATAATACAGTATGTGATATATATCGTCATCGTCTGCATTGCCGTCTGGACTGCCGAGCGGTAACAATCAACATGTGAGAACAGTTGAGTCAGAGATAAATGCCTCGTTCACAACAGCACAACCCGTTTATTAAACACGAAAGAAGCTTACAAGATTTCCGCGATCTTGGAAGTTCTACGGCGGCTGCGGCCTCTGGGTCTTCCTCTCCTTTCCAAAATAGTCCCATTTTGAAGGAGTGTCCCTTATACGCAAATGAACAATTCCATCACGTATCGACGACTACGGGACGAGGCGGTCGACTTCCGTTGATGGAAAGATGTCGATCCGAGGTCGGGAGATGGAGACGAAAATGGGCGCGAGATACACACACAACAATAGATCCGTCCCTTGGAACTTTCGGGAGGGGGTTTTGTTCGTTTTCCTCCGATTCCCCTTTCCGATTGGTCTCTTCTTGTCACCAGATGACAATTCGAAATCTTTTGGGGGCGCGGGAGAGGTCAAAATCGACGTTTAATTCGAGAGATGGTCGACGGACTTACATTCTTCTATTGTTTAAAAGTTAGCGTCGCGTTTTCATATAAAAAATCTATTTCTAACAACTATATTTTTCCTTTAAAAAAATTTATTTTAACGCGAATTTTAGTGAGGGTTCAGACCTGTCCAGAGTCTCACAATTTTTATTAAAATGTATGTTTTATGTTTGAAATAAAAATATTAGTGCAAAAATTTTTTAAATCTTTTTAATGTTCATTGCAAAAGAAAGTACAATAAGTGCAAGATTTGCTGTCATTAATATAGGACGTAAATAATCAACAAAAACATATTAACTTAATGGCCATATATTATTTTTTCAGCTTAATGACCAATGGAAAATGCACTTTGCTCATGCCGGGCTAGACTTCTTGGTAGATGCAAGCATGAAGCACGTCTTATTTTTTTATTAGTAAAGAAGAAAAAAATAAAACAAGCTTACCACAAGCTTACAAGCTTGGAATAAACCAGCAACTTTAAAAAGAGAATACAAACAAGCAATAAGGCTCAGCCAGATTTTTTGGAACAAGAAAAAGATATAGCAAAACAAATCAACACAAATATCCAGCTGATCTGAACATAATATATTGATAGAAAACTCTACAGATATTATCTGCCCAATGAAGAGTGCTTTTCCCAGAAATGTCATGGCCAGAGTCGGTAGATTAATGTACTGGGCAGAAAGTAAAGTATGTGAAAAATTAACAAACCCAAACATGGATGTTTATTTTTCAATAATGGATATTATATTAAATCAGTGTTCTGTTACATCGATGATAGGATGTGACAATGCTGGTCACAAGTCCTACTTGACCTCCAGATTTTTGCACTTTTTTGTTACCTGTCGATTGCATTTTTTCACGCGAACGATTAATCAATCATTTATTTCATCAGTTGAAAGTAATATAATAAATTTTAAAATAAAATATGCCAAAAATTGATTCGAATAACTTATATATGATTAAATATTATTAAATATTAGATATGAAATATTTGTAGCATGTATGTTAAAACATATCCACGATTGCACAGGCCAATAATTTAAAATAGCNTAATAATAATAATACTATTGTGTCAGTTTTGTTCCTTGTCATTTATTTAACTAAATATCAAACTCAGTGTTTTTAAAACACTTAATAAAATATTAAACACCTTCCATCGCTGAGAAATGTTTATTTAATAAAATACTAACAATTTCAGCCTCATGGAATAAACCATCCTCAGGTGTAAATGAGTTCGAACGTATTTTATTAAATAAACATTTCTCAGCGATGGAAGGTGTTTAAATTAATGTTTTATTAAATGTCATTTATTTATCCATAAACCTGGCTTTGTGTTTAAATAAAAGCTTTTTCATTCTTATAATAAAATGCATATAAAAATTATGAAATCGAACTCGAAGGTTATATATCTTTCAATAAAAAGAAAACATTCGACCTCACAGGGATTCGATCTAGCGGTCTTGTAGTGATTGCAGTGCCCCTGGTGGTAACATTTGTCTCTAGTTGATTCTAGCAACGAGCGAAGATAGGAAGTCGAAAGACCAGTTAATCTACCGACTCT
>NW_019384987.1:95422-189902 GCF_000671375.1 Centruroides sculpturatus | reverse complement strand
TTTAATATTTCAGTCGTGTCAAAATTCATGTTTTATACTGTACAACCTCTTATTATAAACAAAATATTTGTAGCACTGACATCATGAATAAAATAAAATAAAGTAGAAATTTTAAAGGTTAATTAATTTAAATGTACTTTTTACATTTAGGGGTTACACGTTCACCAGTTACAGTTCCAGTGTTATTAAAGTTTAGAGTAACATCTTAAACTATTCTTTCACGTAAACGTATTTACATCAATAAATATCATAAAAACTAACTGCCTGAAATAATAGTCATGTTATGACATTAGCCTTTCACATACACAAAGCTCCGATCACTTCCGATCTACCTTCGTAGGCTTTTAGAAAAACGATGCAGCTGCGTAAAATGATTTGATATTAAATCCTATATTAATGTCTGAATGAGCGATAGGGAACAGAAATAATTTAAAATAAGTTCATTTTCTCGAAAATAGCATGTTACATACGGGACATTCCAATTTTCAACGCTGACTCAGCGCTGATCTCAACATTCGTTAAAATTCGTTCCTTTTTTCAACGTTGAGGTAGCGCTGTTGTCAGCGCTGACTCAACACACTCAGCACTCAACAGATATGTTGACTGCTACTTTCCAATGAATTGTGGGTAATTGATAAGACATTTGAATGGAATCCATCTTGCTGAGAATGGAATTATGGGAACTAAGCAATTCGTACTCGAGTTGGAACGTCGTTGATGACGTCAACTTGTTGACTTTAACACTCAACACTCGCGTTGAAAATTGGAATGTCCCGAAAGTAAATAAATGGTGGTTTCCTTAAAATTTATTTTTACATAATTGCCATTCGACGAAATTCTACAATTGCTAATTATTATATTATTTGATATCTAAAATCAAGATACAAATAAGATAAATAAGAAATTCAGTCTACGTATCTGACATACGAAGACGAAAAAAGACAATTACGCCTATCAAACTCATTCAGCTACACATAAGTTAAAAATATATTTATTTTTTTACTGTTCGAAAATTTTCATAAGTTCTTTCATCAATATTTAAAAGAAAATTTCGATTATTTAGTTCAATTAAAACAGTCAAACAAGGCATCTTCGCTCGTTGTCTTAGCAAAAAGCTAGCGCTTCTCAACCTCGCTAACGATATTTTGAAGCGTTTCGAGATGGCGCTGCAAGCGAGCTAAAATATGGAACGAGTTTTAGCACTGCGCTGACATCTTGCTGACGTCTCGCTGAATAACGGGATGCGTGGTAGATGTCGGCTCGCTGAACCGCAGTTTAAAATGTATTGTAAAGACAATGATCGTCTAAGTTCAGAGAATCCTTCCACGAAAAGAATAAGTTGTCACAAAACACGTCAGGTAGGCCGAGACGAGTGAGTAATCACGTGACCGAATGGCATCGCGAAATGCCACGTGACATGCTTTGTACTGTACGCGTCTAATGTGCCGCTCCGCGACGAAAACAAGCTTTAAGCAATGGCGTCTCTTCGAACGGTGCACACTCGGTAAATATTCCTACAATGTTTTGTTTATAGCATATTTTATATGGATCATTCCCAAAAAATTATACGTGTTTTGGAAATTTTCGAGTCAAATTAGTCTAGAGTCATTAATTTTATGCAAGAAAACCTTTCAAATTACACAAATGCCGATCGTCTATTTCTAAACGTCGTCTAAACGAACCTCGACAAAACGTTGGCTATAACTTTCTTCTCTATTACTCCTCGTTTTTAGGAGTTGTTCAACCAATCAGATTATTTGTGCGTGACGTCAGAAACATGGCGACTGTGTCGAAAACATGTAGGAATTTTTCCGAAGAGGAAAAGAACGTCCTGACTGAAGTTATTAAAAATTATCCTGTAGTCGAGGAGAAGGGGTATGATAACCGTACTCTAGCGGCGAAAAAAACCGCATGGGAGAAGATTCAAGTCGAATTCTCCTCATCATTTCCCCGTAGAGCAGCTCGTACAATAGAACAATTGAAAGGCAAGTATGAATGTAAAATATTCATTTTAAGATTATAAGATGTTAATTAATATTTTTAACATTTAAACAGCATATTTAATTTGAGAAAAGTTTACTAGGAAAGTATATCCTATAATCTATGTTATAGGTTGCTGGAAGCGATTAAAAATAGATGCCAAAAAAGAGGCAGATAATAACCGATATGCTGCACATATAACAGGTGGAGGACCAGCACTATCATCGTTGAATCCTGCCACTCAAGTGGTTTCATCTGTTTTGGGTGATGGTATTGAACCATTATCCAATCCAGATGATCCACCATCACCACTTATCATTAAATGTGAAAATAATACTGAAATACTTACAGCTACAAATGAATGCTCTAATTCAGGATTATTTTCACCTGTAATGGTAAGTGATGCAGCTGTTAAGAAAAATATGGAAGTGGCAGATGATCCATCATCAACTAAAGGAAAACTGTAAATAATATTCAGATAAAATAATACTAAATATTAATAATTACTTTTTAAAAAATAATTATTCATATTATATTTATAGCATTAACTCATCATTAGAAAAAGTCCAAATCCTGCTAATGGAGAGCATAAAAACAGAGAAAATGAAACAAGATACAGAAAAGAAAAAGCAAGAAGCAGAACAACTTAGGATAGAGGTGTTAAAGTTAAAAAAGTTGAAACTACTGAAAGAACTAGGATTATCATAAGTTAAATACATTTAATTATTATAAATATTAAAATGTTTAGCTAAGAGTAGTCATATCATATTAATAAACAATTAGATGATGATGGAAAAATATCAAAGACACAATACACTAAAAATTATAATCTTTATTTTCATATAATGTGTAATTATTTCAGTAAGTTGTATTGCATAAAAGAACAGCAAAAGTGAAGCATGATCCATACATAATATATATATATATACAATTGTATCAAACAGCTATTTAGCTATCATTTGTGATTACAGAATCATGTTTAACATATATCAAATTCTTTATTCACATTCTCTTTTATCCTGTATGTCAAAAAGTATGTAAGTTATAAACAGTTTTACACAAATACCTCTTAATTATTATATACAAATATTTAATTAAAAATGCTATAAATAGCAACTGTCTAATGAAAATTTTTGAAGTACAGTAGAGCCTTGAAAACTTGGTCTAATGTGGACCGAAGGGTGGCCGAGTTTGTGAAAATGCCGGGTTATCGGGAATGGGGTTAAAAAAGGATAAGTATGCGTGTTTCCTCAGAAAATATTGTACTGTATTTGTATGTATTGTTTGCTTGAGAATACAACAGAGAATAAACTGCCCAAATACCCTTGAACAAAGGAAAAGTACGTCCTTTATGAAGGCATAGAGCCTTTACTACATGAAAATGAAAATTAATGAATACACTGTCTACAGTAATTTACCTGATAAGACAGACCTTAGAAAAATACTTTATGAGGCATAAAACTGTCTATAATGAAAATTAATTAACTAAGGATTTTTTTGTCCTGCCAGGGTGTGGCCGAGTTATCCGGAGTGCCGAGTTTTCGAGGCTCTACTGTAATACATTTACAGATTAACTTGCTTGATTACATAAATTTCACTAATATATGTTGAGTAAATTAAAACTCACTTTTTGCACTATTTATGAAAATACTACCTTTTGTTTATCAAATAAAGCATACTAGAAGAACAGATATTAAAAATAAGTTATTTTAATATTTTACAATATGGAATTTTCATATTTTATATCTAAGTAACATGTTAATTAAGTCCAAGATGTAGGTTTTAAGCAAAATTTTGAAACTTGTAAATAAAATGAAGACATCAATTCATATTTCTAGCTCAACTTTCTATGAATAAATTGTATAATGACTTTAAAACTGTTTTTAACCACATCAAATACATAAAATGTCAACATAAATCTGATAATTTTAAACTAAAATAACCAAATATTTGGTAGAACAAACATTAAACTAAATATATTTCTAAAAGAAATTTGAATTGAGAAACCCCACTTTAAATCTTTTTGAGGAAATATGAATGAATAAAACCATTGTATGAATGTTTATTTAATTTGTTATGTAGATTATGTTAAGTCATATTTTTATTATTGAAAATGAATAAAAAGAAAATTATTTTGTCTGTGATAGGCTCACTCTTTATCATATTGTATGGTCCTGAAAAGGACCTTTTGTCATATTCCTAAAGTACTGTTTCATTCAACTAAAATGTTGCAGTACAATAGATCTTCAAAGAGCAGATCCTTGTTGAAATTTCCTCCTGTTTTTCTTCATTTACATGATCAGTAATAAACTGTTCCTCTTTAAAATCAATGGCCCAATTATGCAAAATTTCTATAGCTATTACCATGTTAAGTGTATTGTCTAATTTAGTTCACAAACAACTAACAATGCATGGAAATCATCTTTTCAAGATGCCAAATAATCTTTCAATAATACTTCTTGCTCGTGAATGAGCTTTGTTATACTCTTTCAGCATAATTCTGTGGTTGTAAAAATGGTGTCATTAAATATGGCACACAAGGATAGCCACTGTCACAAACTAAATATCCATTACAATAACTTTGGTGAAGTTTTTTTTAATACTATTATTAGTAAAAATTTTACTGTCATGTTGAACCTGGCCATCTAGCAACAATGTTTCTAATTTTCATCTTTCCATCACAGATTACCTGAAATGTACATTTAAACATGCATCAATTATATATTTTTATTAAAGTTATTAGTGTGAAATATCAAAGATATTATTTGATATTTTCATTTTTATATGTCAAAGAAATAATCAAGAATAAAACTGTTTTATAACAAGGTAACAATTTAAAATGTTAGAAAAATATATAGGTCATTGCATATTTAATAGTCATTTAAGCTACAATAAATTACAGTTACAAAAATATTTGTGGAGAACAATAAAATTGTATTTTATTTTATTGTTCTCCACAAATGTTTTTGTATTTCGATAAAATTGTATTTTATCGAAATTTAATTTAAAGACGTAATTTTCTTAATTAACCTCTTAATTAAGTAAAGATGATATTGTATGTAAATAATATGACTTTTCGATTATAAAAAGGTTGAGCTCTACTGTTGTTAGGACACTGAATAGAAATATGAATACAGTCAATTGCCCCAATTATTTTAGGAAAATTATCCTTGGATAGTACGGAAAAATCTTGTATAACAGACAGAAGTTCAGATTCTGTTGGAAATACAATTTCGGCATTCTTCAATGAACTAATGCCTTGGAAACGCTTTGGATGGTTCTGATAACGTTATGGCGATAATTAATAAAGAATACAATATATAACTTAATACAAACGTTAAACAAGACATCATTATAAGCGTCTCTTCAATTTACAAAAAACTTTTTAAATTTTTAAAAAGTTTTTTGCTTTAAAAGCTATTTAAAATTTTTTTTAAAAATTTTTTAAATAGAAGCAGTTTAAAAAGTTGGAAAAATGATAGTGTGAAGAATTTCTTTGTGTTTTTAATTGTAAAAGTGTCAGAAACCTACAATGAAAGGCTGACACTTGATCTTTTTTAACCTTGTGAGATTTTTTACCAATTTTTACCTGTGTATAAGAAGAGTTCTTCAAAGCATTTTTTTTTAGACTGTTACTTCTATGGTAGTGTATAAGGGATAAAGATGGACTCAAAAGTTATTTTAGACTTTTTGTACATAGTCCAAACTTCAAATTATTATTTAATGTAGTTTGATAGATACCTGCTTACAGTAGAGACGTGAACTCCGATAAGATTACCAGCTACCCTCTGAAAGTTTTTGGTGGCGTAAAGTCGTAATGCCGTCAACAACTGTTGCTCAGTAGTTAATGGCAATCATCGTCTATCTAGATGTTTAATTTATTCTCCAATATGATTTAAAATACAAACAAATCCTGGGCCGTGTTTAGTAATATAGAATTCTTGCTAAGTCTATTTATACTGCGATGTAGAACTCGTTCCTAATTACTGCTTGACTTTTTGACTATTTCCACCGCTAGAATTCTAGCTAGTTCAGTCATCATCTTTTATCTATGGGGTCGTTGCTAAATTCAGCAGTGATGCAGCGGTTGCAAGAAGCTTAAAGCGAAATTGTTGCTAATAAGATTGCTGCGTGTAAAGCGAATGTTCAGTTTGAGAGTATAACTTACAGCAGTGCTTTTTTCACTTTATCAAGATGGTTGCGCTCATGGATCGACTCGTAAAGTTTGACAATCTTTGATTATAAGGCTATTTTCAATATATTAAATAATAAATACATAAGAATTTAAACGCTTGTTCGATGACTACTCTTGGTGAGCTTAATCGTGAAAGCGGCGCTCAACGTCTGACGTACACGTTTTCGCGTTTAAAACTTCGGCCTCAACCTCGCTATTATCTTTCGTCAAGGATCTTTAGCAAAAGTACGTTTAAATCAATTAATTAATTAATTAACATTAGAGAGGTTGAGGCGCACATATTCAGCCCAAAACGTGAATGGCGGACGGACGAGCGCCGCCATCTGGCAAGTCTAGAAGATTGACAACGACCGTTCGTTATGTCTATTATTGCGAGTAGAAGTTGGGTTTAAACTTCATTTTTTTGTGTTTGTGGTTAAAGTTATGGCGTATTTTATTAAAATAATGATTATTTAAACATTTACGAATGATATTGTAAAGAAACAGACGATTTTAATCCAGAAATTATTTAATTATTCAATTTTTTAGCATGTGATGTGCCTATAGAATTTACATATATTTGTCTTCATAATAGCTTATTTTAAGATAGGTTTGTTCTTCTACGGCATCTTCTACCATCAACAGCGTAATAAGTTTGTAAATTTTTAAAAAATTAATTTTTCGAGCTGCTTTCGAATTTATATAAGCCACTACTTCCCTCGACAAAAGTATGAGCTAGTCCAGGGGTCGGCAACCTTTTGAGTGGGAAGAGCCAAAAATTACAATTTACAAAATTTCAAAGTTTTTAAAGAGCCACAACATTTTTTCTTGCCAACAATAAATAGTACTCGCATAAATAAAGTTTGTTGATAAAAAAAACTAATCTATTTATTCAGAATTGTCTTGCGTTGAAAGCGAATTAAACCTCATAGTGTGAAAGCGAATTAAACCTCATAGTTGAAAGCGAATTAAACCATCCCACCACGGTGTCATTTGAGAGCTTCCGACAGACTGACAGCAGTGACGACGCGTGTCACGGGGGAGGGGTGCGATGAAAAGCGAGTACAAGTGGCTGAGAGATAGAATCGGTGCCGAATCCTCGTTAATCGATTCAGAACGATTTTTAAATGTTTTCTTTTTTTTTGATAAAATAAATAATATTTGCATATGGAACTAAAGAGCCGCAGCTTCACATCCAAAGAGCCGCATGTGGCTCGCGAGCCGCAGGTTGCCGACCCCTGAGCTAGTCAATCGTACGGTAGGAGACACAACTCTAATTAAAAATAATTATTTAGTGTGAGGGCCCGGATTTATGATTCGAATATTTTTATTCATTAGATTAAAAGTTAGGGTTAACACAAAAAGGGAAAAACAACCGACAAATTTTCTCATAAAAATCGCTCATAAAAACTCCGTTCCCACGACAATACTTCCCTGTAGAAGATGAGTTAACTGTTTGTCATAAGTTTGTCACTTCGCCCATCATTGGTCAAAGAAGATCATCACCTGTGACGTACATGGAGAAATCTCGAAAAAAGAGCCCCCATATAAAAGGCAAGTGCGATGACGACACAAGGGGGGAAATTAAGTTCTTTTCTCTATACTGTGAGTGTGTGCCCGTGGATTTACCTGCATCTCGTCTCCACCGTCTTTAATAGACTTTGAACTTCGACTTCGAACTTTGGACTGATTTGAACTTTGAACTTTGAACTTGGAAGGACGAACCTCGGATCAACGTTATAACAACCTAATCAGAGGTATTTATCCTACACGCGATGATGTGTAAGCTCTCTCTCGAATATTCGAACCTCGCGGGTAGGGTCGCGACTTATAGTTCATAAAGTAACTTTGCCGTTACTTTATGAACTATACGGATTGAACCCGAGAGGGATTGTATTCCAATTATTAACCATGTATAAATGTACAGAATAAACGGGTATTTTGTTAACGAACTTGGATTGGTGTGCGTTTCTTCCGACAATTTTCCACTCCATACTGAACCCGAAGTCCTCGACGAGATCGCTCGGGATAATTCCCCATCCATCCGCGCATCTATCCGCGATAAATTGATAGATTGGTGTCAGATCCTGACAGGTGAAAGAATCTAACGATCCTTTCTCCTAACCCTTTTTTTCCCATCCTTTAGATAAGCGAGACCGGACCTCAAGGTCTTGAGTCGAGTAAGTGGTAGGAGAGGGACATCCTCGTAAACATCCTACCCCCGATTAGTCTCACATTAGTGATTAAACATCCTATAAATACTTTTAAACAATTTAATTTGTTTATTTACCTTCGCTGGTAACCCTCGATGTTAAATGTATCCGTGATTTTTTTCAACGAATTTCCCGTGAGTCAAAGCGCGTCGTTCACTGAGTCACGTGATGTTGTGAACGAACGCCGCAAGGTCTTTTACTTGAACTTAAAACGTAAACCGTGTACTTCTGCTTGCCGTATAAGTTTAATGTTTGTACTTGCGCCTCAACCTCTCTATTAAATATCTCGTCGAACAGTGAGATTATAGCCAACTGAACAGACGCCATGTTGTTTCGTCATCGCTGTAGCATTTGGTGTTATAAAATTACTACTCGGATGGTGCAGCTACCTCTTCAGCACCGCTATTACACTGCTGAATTTAGCAACGAGCAGTATGCTAACTCAGCGGTTCCCAAAGTGTGCACCGCGGCTTCCTCACAGGGACGCCACGAAATGTTATAAAAGTTTTATGATGTTAGAATTTAATGTACCGTACTTGTTACAATTTGACATAGGGCGCCTTGGAAAAATCTGCATTTAGCATGAGTGCCTAGAATCAAAAAAGTTTGGGAATCACTTTGCTAACTTCTACTAGTGATGTTATTGTTTTTGTCTCGTAAGATTTGCAAGATGGCTGCTCGTGTTGGACTAAACGTATTTTATTATAACCATCACAAGTTATTCTCTCATTCTAAATCATTAATTCATCTAAAATGACGTCGAAATGCAAAATTATCATACATAACAGATTTCGAATACATTTTAACGGAAGATAACGGTCCATTTCCTTGATTACAATTAATTGCTTCATTAATTTTAACAAAATCTGACACAGCTTCCATTTGAATAATTGTATTGGTTACTTCATTCTTTTGGACCAGTTCATTTGCGACAATTGTTGCAATTTATAATTTTAACTTCGTCCACCATTTTGCCTAGTTGTCTAACTATTCTCACTCTCATTTCTCACCTCGATAGAGGAGTGTGCAGCCTTCACTTTTCACTCCGGAAGAACAGAGGGGAAGATTGCTCAGCGACCGAAGAGGCGGCCTTATCGAAGACGACCAATCCGAGGAAGACAGGAGAGAGGTCACAAGGCGACTAAAGCCGGCCTTATAGGAGACGGCCAACGCTCCGGGAGGACTTGGAGGAGAAGCTGGCCCCTATTCAGGCGTCATTGGCAAGGAGGAAAACCCGGAAAAAACTCCCGCTGCCAGCTCGTCGGAGTGAGGCGCGAACTCCCGGATCGAACTCCGGTGTTTAGTTGTCTAACTAAGAATAATCATTCGATGATGCTCAGAACATTCTTAGCTCCGCTCACTAAGCCACTCAGAATTCTAACTTAAGTGTTCTGCGTTACTGAACACGGCCCAGATGTACCGAAATCAAAATTCGTCTTCGGAATAAATTTCTAAAGGATTATTCCGATCTCGTATTACCCTCTCTCTTCGTAATTGTCGAGATGAATAATTTTCTTGGTTCGTCCCATTTACAATATTCTATTAAATGAACAATATCCATTATAATAAAAACATTGCAACCAAAAATCAACATAGCGACTTCTACTCAAGTAAAACGGTGTCTAAAGCTGCTATCAAGGGAGTCTAGAAAGTAAGTCAAATAACTGGTTTCTAATCGCTGTCTAAACAATGGCAAACGAGAAACGCCGTCTCTGCAATGAAATTTTTCTAAGCCGCGGTCTAGACCAGGGGTCGGCAACCTGCGGCTCGCGAGCCACATGCGGCTCTTTGGATGTGAAGCTGTGGCTCTTTAGTTCCATAAGCAAATATTATTTATTTTATCAAAAACAAAAACATTTAAAAATCGTTCTGAATCGATTAACGAGGATTAGGCACCGATTCTATCTCTCAGCCACTTGTACTCTCTTTTCACCGCACCTCTCCCCCGTGACACGCGTCGTCACTGTCGTCAGTCTGTCGGAAGCTTTCGAATGACGCCGTCGTCGGATGTTTCTATGAGGTTTAATTCGCTTTCGACTCAAGACAATTTGGCGTCTTCACCAGTGCTTTGGCTATGACGTATAGTTTGTTGTTTCGAGTAAAAGAGTTAGAAGCGAATTATCTTCTCAAAGTTATGTAAAAATTTTGTAGCTCTTTAAAAACTTTGAAATTTTGTAAATTGTAATTTTTGGCTCTTCCGACTCAAAAGGTTGCCGACCCCTGGTCTAGACGATTTCTAAATCGTCGTCGGAGTCTAAACATCTCTGCAATCGGCCCTATATGAAATGACACTGATAATTTTCATAATGCAAATAGATGAGTGAATAGAATGAGTGATGTAGAAATATCAGAACTTATCAAATATAGCCTTCTATTTAATTTTATAATATACTTCTACAGATCGTTTCACATATGTTGGGTCGGGCGATGAGCAGTACTTAGCTGCGGCCCTGAAAGTTTTTAAACTCAGTGCTTCAACTAAGTAAGTTCGAAAGCTCTCTTTTTTGGTAACATACAGAGAACTTAAAGAGCACTTTTTGAAATATTCAAATAATCTGTCCTTTCACCAAGTACATAAACTGGTTCCTTTTATTGTGCACTTTTACAGCCCAGCCAAGATCGTGAAATGTCATTTGAAGTCAGTCGTTAGCATTAAAAAATGTTTAACTTAATATTCTGTATTATTGTAATCTTAATATTATTTTAATAATGGAATGTGTAGTTCAAGATATTTAAGTCAAATATTTTATATTATGACTATTGTACTAACTTAAATTTATAGAAATTATGTCAAACAAATACTGTTTTAGATATTTATTTCAAATCTTTCGAAATTAAAATATATCGATCATAAATATTTTATTTAAAAAATTCTCAATTTTATCTTCCAAGTTTTCGGTATTTTAAATTTAAGCCATACAGTACGTATATAGAACAAGTAAAACGGCAAAACCGTATTTGGGACAAGACTATGTCTCGAAGACACTACTAAGCGGAATCACTTCGATGCTCAAGGCAGGTCTCGTTCTCATTCTCCTATCTTCTTTGATATTGCTGCTTTTGGGCGCGATCGTTCAAACTTCGCCGGCCACGACCACGAGATCGTCCACGATGCATCTTGGATGAAATTAACTTATCTAATTTCAAAATTTCTCTCCGTTGCGTGTCGGCCCGGGTTGAATTTTTGCCGATGCGTAACGAAAAGTTCCCGTTTTTGAAAAAATAATCGTGCCTATTGTATCGTCCGAAATTATTTTTTTTATTTTGCACAAACAATATACAGTTTAACCCGATTATAACGTCATCGAATGTAACGACAACCCTAATATAACGTCAAATTTTTATCGGTCCTACGATTTTACTATACTAGAATATGTTAAGAAACCCACTTTTAACGACATAAAACCGTTTTAACGTCATGTTTGAAGCACTCCCAAATTTACAAAATTAGATTACAAATTTTATTTAACATAGAAGAAACTACACGCTCAGTCCTAAGGTCAGAGTTCACTTCTTAGAATGACTGTGGGTGGTACTCTCCCCTACCTAACTTCGGTAGGGTGAGGTGGCTGTTTTGCCTGATTGTAGAAGAGGGTCGCCATTTTGTATTTTATTTTGACTCGATTCTCGGTCCCCTGACTACCTACGAGTCTGGATTTTTTTATGCGCAAGTGATTTGGGCACCTAATACTCTGTGCCAAATATCAACTCTTGACATGTACTCCTTCATACCTCTATGCTGGTATTAACATCGGGCAGTACGGTTTTATAAACAAGACATAGTCTTGTCAAAAATATATGTACATATGTATAAATGGAAAGTAATTTTTAAAATTTTCTTATTAAGTCGCCAGATATACTGGATAAGTTTATTTTATTACTGCGTGGCATTGCTTGTTTGGAAAATGATCTTATCTTTCAATTCCTTAAATAAATTTAAATAAAGCTAATAAACGTAAAATTGGTTATACTGAAAGGAATGATCACTAATAATTTTCATACCATCTTGTGATGTTTGCTAGATGACGCTTTGCATGGACAAACGGAAAGTTACTGCGGTGTGCCGCCCACCAGTGGCCAAGCTGTTTCGTTCCTTGAACACTGGTAGCCGATTGCAGAGAGAACGTTTAGACGCCGACAACGATTTAGAGATCATGTAGACCGCGGTTCAGAAAAATCTCATTGCAGAGACAGCGTTTCTCGCTTGCCACAGTTTAGTCAATTTCGTGGTGGTCGGTAGGGATTTTGTGGGATGCCGAAGTTACTTTTTGTTATCACAGCGCATCTAAGACTCACTGCCGTATTGTAACAGTGGCCATCACTCGCGTTGAGCTTGTTTCATGGTGGGTTCGACGTTGCCAAATTTAGCTACTTTTTTCGGTTGTACGTAAAAAATATACTTGGCGCACTGGCAAAAAATTTTTGTGTATTATAAACTATGCAAAATACAAATAAAAAAATAAATTACATATTTCTACTAAACCGCCACTCAAAAATTACGAGTAGTTTGCAGTTGCGCTAAATTAACTTATTGCGGAACCGAAGGGCGGTTAGAAAATTTTACTTCCAACTAAGATACAAAAGTGGGCGATAGGTATAAAAAGGTTGACTATCCCTGATCTAGATGGAAGAGGATTGACATTAACTACCGAACAAACAGTCGTTGACGGCATTGCGATGTTATGCCACCGGAAGCTTCCAGAGGGTATCCAGTGATCTTATCAAAGTTTACGTCTCTACTGTATGCAAGTATCTATCAAATTACCATTAAATAAATTTAAAAATTTTTTTGTATAGTGATAGAGACGTTTACAATAAGAATCAGGGTTTGTTTAACGAATAAGGATTTGCTGCAAGCAGACCTACAAGGAAACGACGAAGAAAATTCGTTCTGTATCATCTCCTATGCAGTTTTTTCTTTATCCCCGGAATACGATTGTTGTAACCTTTCTCCTCAAGTGCAGGATAATTTTTTATAATTTCCGTCAGGACACTTTTTTCTTCTTCGGAAGAATTCCGGCATAATTTGAACACGTTGTTAATCGCCATTTTTCTGACGTCATAAACGAATTACCTGATTGGTTAAACGACTCCTGAGAGAGGGGAGTAACAGCGAAAAACGCAATAGCCAACGTTTTCCCGAAGTGCGTTTAGACGGCGTTCAGATATAGACGATCGTCGTCTTTGCAACGCATTTTAAACCGCGGTTCAGTCTAGACGCCGTTCGGCTGTTAAACGTCGTTTAACGTAAACCCTGCAATCGGCTGTGGGAGTTCGGTCGTGGGTTCGCGCCTCGCCAGGATGGGCTGGCTACGTGGCGTTTTTCGGGTTTTATCCGCGTCTGTAATGTCTGAATAGAAGTCAGTTACCCTTAAAAAAACCCTCCAAAAGACATCGCCCAACTGTCGCGTTGCCATAATTTAATAAAAACAAAAATAATACTGCGGTGTGCCGGGGCTGCATATCCCAGTAGCTTGTCTGACAGATCATAACCAACCAACTAAACCGGAGAAGTTACTGCGTAGTGACACGTGATAAAATCACACTTAATCAGAAAATAACATTGATGTAAATTGGACTCTTCGCAATAACAAAAACTATTTTTTAATTTTTCAAGAGACAAACTACAGTAATTTGTTTTTTCTTATAAATTAGTTATTTAATGCAAAATATTTATTAAAAAGTTTCTTCGATGGTGGGTTTTAGAAAATAATATTGAATTTAATGCTTAGTCTTAAATAAAATTATAATAAATAATTACAGTGTAATTTGAATTTTAAAACTTTCTAATATCAGTCGAACTTATTTATTGTTTTTTTTAAATATAGTGAACTTGAAAATTTTCAACGAATTGACCATTACGCTGAAGGCAAACGTCGAAAGAAGCTCTTCTTTGTTGATCATTAGCTATCAGTAAACGGCTAGAATTTGTCCTGAAAATAGTTTTTTTTAATATTTATTATTTATATTAACAAAATTTCATATTTCCAACGCCTAATCTGAAAACAGAAACGTGGGTGTTAATTTAAATGATAGTTAAAGGTATCATTTAAAAGACAAAGAGATATAAATGAGCAATTATTTATTGTGACATCGTCACAATGCCGGGCTGCAATTTTTAATCATATTTTTAATTTATTTAATTTAAAATATATGCTCTCCACTTCAAACTAGTGCTGTAGTGTCTTGCTCCTGTACATCATACTTTTTTGATAGCAATAGAGTCGTGCCGGTCATCTATCTAACCCCTTTCAGGGAAAAGTTTTGAATTAAAATAACATAACTTCTGATTTGCATCGGAAGTTTATATATAGTTAAATACTATAAATATAGGAAAACAGAAACAAACCAATTGTCTAATCATCAAGACAAAACGTAAAATGTATTTTGTGAGATTTTCTTTGCTGGCTGCATTACACAACTAGTGACCTCACTCTAAACACATATGGCATCGGAGCCAATCATCACCATTCCGGTTGGAATTTTCGCGGTTCAAAACGTGCAATCCTTATCCTCTTCAATCTTATCTCTTGGAATATGGCACTAGCGTGCGTCCATCAGTTCTGCGTTGAAAAAATCAGCACTAGAGAGAGGATGACTGCCACTTATGCTGTTGTGTACCTGTCGTCTTTTTCCGTTTCAGCCTTGAATTTGTCGCTTTCTTCTGTTCTTTTGCAGCTTTTTGAATAGAACATGATGGTTTAGGCTGCGCACGCGTCTTAGTCCACGCTGTTTACAGAGAGGAGGAATACCGTATTTTCGTTTTTTTTTTTTTTTTTTGTGTTCATTATGAATTAATCCTAATAACAAAAGTTTTTTCTTTGCTAGTAGTAATAAGCATCGTAATCGAACCATTTTGATTTTTACTTCTATACACTGCAATAATTCACACTCCCCTGTGACGAGTTCAACGCGAACATGTGACGTCATCATCTCCACGCCACGTTCTCCCGTTCGCTCGCGTGGAGAGAGCGAGAAACGTTGTCACCTCTTCTCGCTCTCTTGCATATAGCTTGGCAAATTCGCTCGCTTGCGTCTGCGTAGTCGCAGCCTTATTGTCATGAAAATCTCTCAATTTCTGTCGATACGCTGAGCTCGTTAGCACTACTGTTTCACTGTCTTTCCGTTTCCTTGAAGTGGTTGATGTCATTGCGGGAACTGGTCTAAAGTTTCCCACAAGTTTATCTATTTAAAGCTGAATGATCATGCGGTAGCAGCGCGTACGCCGGAACGCGGTTTGATCTCCCGCAACCAGCATTAAATTTTTTTTTATCGTGAAACCACTCTTATAGAATATTTCGGACGCTTCCATTTCTTGAATCACCCATATCTATAATATACGATCGGCTTATATTACGGTAGTGACTGGCGGGCGGAAGACAGCATCTGGGAGCACTACGCTGTGTCAATGGAATAAAAACAATTGGTCTTGCGCGTCGTTAGAGCCCTTGGACGCTGATGAAGCCGCTGAAAATGTTTTAAAATCAGTAAGTGGAGCGACGGCTATCGTCACTAAGCCACAGGAGTACGTTTGCATGTTCGCTTATAGACGATATTAGAGAATGCGCAACGGATGGAATTTGGAACGACCGTTCCGTCGTCTTGGAAGCTTAATATTGTCAGTTTGCCTGTGAATATATGTCACTGTATTACGTCGTCGGATATTACATTTCATCATCTTCCACATCAGATTATCAGCTCAAAATCGACGATGTTATAGCATGCGTTTTTGCTGTTTCGTAACTCGTCGTGCTGTTTCGTTGATTACGATGGGCATTTTACGAAATGTATCGTTATTTTTTTTATAATATAAATTAGATATATAATTAAAATGAATGAATAATATAAACTACGTATAACAGATTTATTAAGAAATAAACGAGAAGCTATATAAATAAATTTTAAAATCTAAATTAAGTGTTAAATAATTTTTAGTTTTACTCCTATATAGTACTGTATCCTCGTATATTTTATTAAATCTTAAATGGGTTTACCAATGTCAGGCGAGAAGTTTGTCTTTGCTGTTAAAGTTCATTGCTGGCGGAACAATGGTTGCATTGCTTGGTAAAGTGCTCAATGAGTAAGAAAACTTTTTCTCATTATTTTGAGTGGATATAAAAGTAAGGTGTACCTGATGTGTGCCGTGTACTTGTTTCCACTCCTGATTTTTCTAGTATGGTATAAAATAAAGAATATTTATATATCTTGAGAGGGGGAAAATTTGTGTACAGAAATATTGGAAGATATGTTCCTTCTACCTCATAGATTGACGCCCGTGTACATAAAAGCGACTGATTAGAATTGCTACAATAAAATGTTCTTTATTTATTATAGCCAAAGTAAATCACTATCATCCAAAGTGATATGCAAAGTTTTATTGGATGATTGAAAATTTCTTTAATTCTTTACAGGTAGAAATTGGTAACGAATATAAATTTTTAGTTTGGTTTCTTNATATATATATATATATATATATATATATATATATATATATATATATATATATATATATATATATATATATATATATATATATATATATGTTACTGTACATTTATATTTATATATAGCGATATTTACAGACTTTATAAAGATAGTCCATATGCAAGTTTTTTCTGTCGAAAATTTAATTAACTAAAATAAATCGAATTAATTGTCTTTTATTGAGAATTTTAGAATAAAATATGAGCTGGCTTCTATTTATTATTATTATGAACTAATTTATGGACATTTTCATTTAAAAAGTTTAAAAAAACTACCTGTTACAATCCGGGAAAGAGGCGGAAGATTCCATTGTGGATATACTTTGATCCAAGATTTTAATAGTCCAGTGGTTTTCTTTCCATTTTTGATATATGATAAGGTGACTTCTGATAACATAATACAAACTTTATTATATTAATTTAGAATACTAAGTAAGCTTTTATTAAGGGAGAAACATATTTATTGAATTTCTATTGATGTTTTAAATAATAAGGATCATAGAAAACCAGCAATTGAAAATCAGAAACAAAATTTAAAATTATTTTTTAGTTTGAAACTGAAATAATTAATTTATAGTATTTATATACATCTTCAAATTAATGTAATAAATTTATAATACTAACTTGACAGTCAAAACAACATGAAATGTAAATGCAAACATTAAGAAACAGCAAAATGTTGAAATGACTGCAGCTTCCACCCAAAGTTTTCGTTGGATATTTTCAGTAATCAGCTGCAGGCAAAGAATTAAACTCAGAAATGCCATTGGAGACAAAATGCATATTACAAAGGCATCTACTTTCAAATTTCTTTTTTCTTCTACATTTTCCGAGTTCTTCCACCAATCGGAAAAGTTCTATGTACAGATATTAATAAGAACTTTTAAAAAGTATAATTAAGTATTACTTTAAATACAGAACAAAATTTGAAATTTTACTTTCGGTATTCGAATAATATTAAAATTCTTACGACACAATTCGCAAGTATCGATTTTTCCAGTTTCCAGCCATTTTTCTAAACATTTGCGATGAACTAAACCAACGGAACCTACACAAAGTTATGAAAATTTAAACATTTAACGATTTCTTTAACTGTTTTGTTGTTGTCATAATAATAATAATATATGACTTTATCAGTGGCGTCTCTAGGATTTTGAGAATATGGGTACTATTCAATGTAGAATCGGGGAGACGAAGACAAATGCCCTCTTTTTTTTTTTACGTTATTCAATCACCTTTAGAATTATTTTAATTACCTAATATTACCTAACTGAAGTCAGACGACATGCATTATTATATTTACTTTTATTTTAAAATAACAAAACCGATTACTTTAGTATCAAGATGGTGCTGCAGCACCATGAAAATCCCCTGGATTTCAGGGATGTATCCAGTGTAGAAATGCTGTACACTCAAGTATGTTTATGTTCGAGGATTTTTAAATGCAATTTTATTTTTGTGTGATTTCTTGAAACAGATGGTAAACATAAACGATTTATTTTGTATTCGGGTGCATCCGTGAAGCTTTCCGAAATGAGTGCGTTATTCGCACACTCAGACATTATGAGAATCAGGTATGCTACACATGGAAAATATATTTGAAGAAATGAAAATAAGAGAGAGGAAAGAAAAATGAATTGGAGAGAAGAAAAAAACAATGATTATATTCCGAGTGTGTTCACTTGTAATGTAATCACTGTTTTTCTCTAATAGGGCTATCATTTCAGTCTTTATTTTGAACCCAGGATAAGAGAATGGATTTTCCTTTGATTTTATTGCAAATATTTTAATTTTTCTTCTTTATTAAATTATAAACAAATGCAAAAATTAATTAAAATATTTCTTATTTTATTACCGTTAATTTTTTAAAAATGTACTGGACCTTTGGGGTAATAACCAATTCACTGAAATTTCATATTCGCGAAGATTGAGTGCACATAACAATATTTTATGCTAAAAAAGACGTTTTAACAAATTACCTCTACAGTGACAGAGAGAAATCAGAGGTTCTTCGTTAGAGAAACAAATCCTACATTTACGAACATCGCTGTTACGAGGAGAAGTAAACTTAATAGTCGTCACTAAAGCTCCTATTATACTATCAATAGAATTTATATACTTTCGGCTATCATTCATATTTCCTTTGAACTGATCGCTAGTTTCAGGTAAAATATTATTTTCGGTCATATCAGTAAGATTAGTCGTCAATATAAATATAATAGTATTTGTAACAAGCAGTCTAATTATTGTTAGAAAAACAATAACGAATTATTATTTAAAATGAATTATGAAATTTAATTGTTAAAAAAATATAAATTAATAATAATAATAATAATAAATGGTCACTAAAAATGCGTTTTAAAATAAAAATTTATTTATTTAAACACTTTTTAAATATGTTTAATTTTAATCATAGGAATTAGAGATATAATATTATCTTTATTCCAGTTTTTCCACGTACATAAAAAAATAGAAGAAAATAATTCAAAATCATTTTAGATAGAAAAAATGTTTTTTAATCATAATCTTAAATATATCGAATATATTTTAGTTCAGTTTATTAGATAATCGCATATTAAAGTGTCTTTTTTAATGCTATTTTCCTCCTTTTTTAATTATTGCATTTCTTCTTCGTAGATTCTAAAGTCTATTTTCCATTTACAGAAAACAAAGGAGAAAACTAATAAAAATTAGTTTATTTTCCATTTGTTCTGTTTTCCAGAAACGTAGAACAACTATCCGAATGTCTCATTTGTGAAAAAATAAGGTCGAATAATATCTGTTATTGGTGCGATTGCAATGATGAACGGACATGTTTATGGTCGATAACAAATTGTTTGCTGGTCGTATGTATCAAATACTCAATTCCTTTATCTTTGTTCACATTTTTGAATTGTCGAGGGATATTCTCCGGTTTTTGACTCCGCATCGTGGGCGCTTTTAATCATTCTATCATGAGTTTGACCAAGCTTACAATGGAAGCCTTAACCGTTTCGGCCATCTAGCCCTCAGTTAGTATAAATCAATAATAAAAATTTCCACAATACAAAAGCATGCACAGAAAGTCGCTGTTAGGTGCATAGACTCTGTTCATTTTCAGTGTAAACATTAATGGAAACGGCCATAAAAAATTTAAAGTAATCGTTTTTTATAAATTTCAATCGTGAAGCACTAATAAACATACTAATTAGTAAATTATTTTACAGGTTACCGACAAAGCAATCAATATAGGTCCTATTAATCTAATAAATATTGCAAATTTAATAAATAATGACATTCAAGAATGAGCAATCGAATCTTTTCGAATCTGAAAAAATTAATTTTGTGTTACGAATAATTAAAGTGTGCTCTTAATTTGCAATAGAAAAAACTTTCATTTATCGCATGTAAAAGTTGTACTTCTTTTGTTAGCCATTTCTACAAAGATTTTATAAATTAATTATTATTCCTACTCGCATAATTGCTTTTTCTATATTATCCTAGTTAATATCATCGTTTTTCTTTTTCATGTTCGAGCTTGCATTTTGTCTACACTCGTTTTTCCCGAAATGACATGAACATTATTGCATTTTAATTTTTGCCATTTGGACATACATCTCTTTCTAGTTTTTCCATTTTTTTTTTTTTACATCCAAACTGCGCAATGTCACGTCGGTAGTGTTTTCATTAAAATTTTCTTTCTATTGAAGATATTAGGAATAATTAAGTTAGGTTTAGCCAGTTTTTTCTTTCACTTACATTTGTCCTGTCCAGTCTACAATGAGAAAAAAATAATGAATTTTTATGTCTTTCTTTATGAGATTATAAGATACAATAAAATAAAGAATTAACGTTTTTCTATATTAACAGTAAAAATTAAATAGGCCTACGTAAAAAAATACAAAAATGTATAAATTCTTTACGTAAAGCTGAAAATTAAAGTTAAAAATGTACTATAAAATTTAATAAACGCTTTTCTACGTAGATCTTTAGCTACTCGGTGATCTCAGAATAAAAAAAGATTTTTTTCCTCCTCTTTATCAAAAATTTATAAAAATCACTTACTCTATTTAATATTCCTGGGATTTTAAATTAATATTTATATTTTAACTTCAGTAAAATTTAATCTTTTTATAGACTAAATAAACTTTTTATATTGTGATAACATATTAATAAATATAAAAAGTAATAGCAGAAGTGGATGGAATTTTATGAAGTTTATAAATTATCGTTCTCGTTACATATTAGTAGAATAAAGTGGACAAGAATTGGAAAAGCATACATTGTGTATATTATCTGTTAAAAATTTAAAATAATCCTTATAAGATTTTAACATGTATTACTTATAGTGATAGGAGAATTGACTGTACGACATCCCGCTAATATAATGTTATGTTTACTGAATCATTAAAGTTAATTTGCATTGCAATGTAAAGTTGCTAAGTCAGCATAAATTCGTATATTTTGACTAGAGACATTTTGAAACGCATACATTATATTATAATTCTGAATTTGTAGCTACAGGCTTAATGGACAGTAGAAATCTTAAAATATTTTTTGTGCATTCTTATAATTTTCACGAATTAGAAAAAATGAAATTTTACTCTTATAATTTAATAGACAATTTTTGTTTAAATTAAATTAATTTATTTAAAAAAATAATATGTGTTTACTTCTTAAAAAAGCAAGAAAAAAATTAAAAAATTAATGATGTACAATAAGCACTGCGTTAATTGATATTGTAATTTAAACGTTTCGAAACAACGATTAAAAAATATTTTATAATAATTTCTGAGATATACAGTACAAAATATTAAAGCTTATCACTTGTTTATACGAGGTGAACGTCTTTGTATACAAGTTATCTTCATGTCAAATATAAACATTTTCTAATTTTTTAAAAATCTTTTTGTCGTCGAATAAAATAAAACTTGAATAGATATTATTTAATAAGAAAAATATTTAATTACAAATAATTAAATTATAAGGATTATTAATATTAATTTAATGATTAGTTTATTAGTATAAATACGTATACAGTAAGATTGAGACAAACAAGGTAAACGTTGATATTTACGATATTATTATATGACCTTGATTTTAAGATGACTGGAAGTTCCTGTACTAATATAAAATTCAGTTTTTTATGAACTGACGCCAGTTAATACGAAGCTGAATTCGGAATGTTGCGGTTTATCATTTTGGTATTTTGTTTTATTCTGATTAAAACGGATCATCATAATAAATCTACGAAAGTGATATTTATCCTAATCGATGGTTGTCGTTGGGATTATGTAAATGATACAAGTCTGAAAGGTTTTGCCAAATTAGCAGAATTTGGCGTCAAAGCAGAGTATGTCAAACCTGTTTTCCCTTCAAATTCTTATCCAAATGCGTTAAGCATTGTAACAGGTAAGAAAAGTTTTTCTTAGATTTAAATTTTTTATAAGTTAACGCGTGGTAATGAGGAAATATTTTAGAAAAATTTTCTTAATGTCATCATTTGATGCGCTTATCTTATATACTATATAATAAAAGTAACGTTTTCTTAAACAAATTCAACTGAACAAGGGCATGCCCAGTGAGGGCAGGGGGCAGCTGCCCCTCCCTAGAAGAAAAATTAAAGTGTAGTAATTGATACACAGCACAGACGTATCAACTTAGTATGAATCAAACTAATATGAGTTGCCTCCTCTAGTTCAGATCCTAGGTACGCCCTTGCAACTGAACTATATTATAAGGGTAATGAATAAAACTATTTGTAGTAGCGTAATGTGTATAAGTAGTATATTATGTAGTCATACGTGTTCAAAACTTAAGGACAAACGACATTCGTACACGAATAAAGATATAATGTAGATATAGATAATATTATACTGTATTGCAATTGTAGGCATTTTTATGCATGAAATGCAGCTAAAAAGGTAAAAAGAAAGCTTTGTTTTGGAGGTCCGAGAACGGATTGATTTATTTTATATTGTTTCTTATGGGAAAGTTTGTTTTCGGTTTAAGAACAAATTGGTTCTCGAACAACTTTTAGGAACGAATTGAGTTCGAAAACGGAGGCTTGTATATTTAATACGTACATGAACATCATAATACTTCATCAGATTATTTAAATTATAGAATAGGCTTATATAGTATACAGTGAATATGGAATGGTAACAGAAGTCTCTTCCCGGCTAATAATTTTAAAAATTAATAGGGCAATCAATGAAAATGTGTAGTGCATCGGTATGCGCTGAACGATGGCGCGAATTTCCGCTGACCCGAGCCTTTCTGTCGGAGAGGAATGTTGTAATCTCAATCCATAATGAAAATAGGGTAATATTGTCAATTACAAAGTTGTAGCACATGAAAAAATATATATATTATTAGCTTTTGGTTCATTCCAAAATATCAAATGGTATTTCAGATCAGCTGTCAAACATGACGGGTAAATGTTTTACTGCACAACATACAAGGGATAGTAATGCATCGCTTCAAAACATCGTAAGTGGTTGAATGTGCGATTAGGATTTTTTAGCAATGAAATTCGGATTCACATCTATCATATTTAACATAGAATTGCACTAATCCATTAGCTGTTGTTTATCGCCCACATGCAGTTTCTACTGTTGTTGGCATCGGAATGTTATTTTATGCAGGATCCAAACAACATTCAGATGTAATGATATAATTATAATTAATTACAATTGTTAATTTGCATTACTAATAAGTTATAGGCCTACTTCTTTGCTCATCAATGGCACTTCATTAATATCTTAAGTACAAATCATAAAATTATTGAATATATAGTATATATCTATATTATAGTTTCGACAGCTAAATACAATATAAATTGTTTCTTCTGTTTTAGGTCTTTATCCAGAAAGCCATGGATTTGTTCAGAATATTATGTACGATGTAGACAGAGAAGAGTTTTTCCTAATGCTTCCTAATCCTAATTCTACCAACTCACATTGGTGGGAAAGCGCTGAACCTATATGGGTAACTGCAGAAAAACAGGGAATTAAGACAGCTGCATATTGGTGGCCTGGTTGCCAAGTGAAGATTCATGGTATACAACCCACTATCTGTTTACCGCATAGATATACTGCCGGAGGAGAAAATGTTACAAAAGATATTATAAATAAATTGGAAGAAACACTTGATTTATTCGAAAAGGAGGAAATTCGGTTAGCTATGCTTTATTATGGAGCTGTAGATAACAATGGTTTGTATATGTCTGTTTTAAAACCAAAGTCTGAACTCAAATATGTAAATTAGTGATATTAAGTATATTTAGCATCATTTATATATATTGTATACTTAAATTAGTGATTTTATACACCGGATAGTACTATAGTCGCCTTATGTAAATACCACCTCTACCTTTGAAATCGTACTTTACTTTACCGTACAGTTATTTTTCTACACTTGTACCGTATGATCTCTGCTGTAAATATAAAAATATAAGATACTTTTTTTTATATTTTACTAGCTGTGCCCGGCCACGCCTTGCTGTGGCTCAAAATGTATCTATTATAAATGTATAACACTCCCCGCGGAGGGAATTTCGAAAAATCCCTTCTTAGTGTACATTCTCTCGACGTACCCTATTAAAACGCAATCAAAAACGCAAAAACCAGCATCTAAAATAAAATAATAGAAGACCAGTTCTTTACGGTAAGCTTTAATTTTGTCCTTCTCTCCGGCCGGGGGAGGGAGAGTTTCCACATTTATATAATATAAAAGCATGCGCGTATTCGAATGCAACGTTGTATCAAAATTTCAAAGCAATCGGTTAAGACTTTCGAAGATTTAAGATTTTGAACAAACTAACATTTACATTTTTATTTATATAGATTAAAATTAATATAGATTATATATAGATAATTATATAAAATTAATATAGATAATATAGATTAAACCCAAGTAAATGTTTTGCTATTATAATAATTAAAATCGATTCAAACTTGAATTTATATCAGCATGAAATGCTGAAGTTGGCTAATCATTTTGTGTAGTTCCTAGATAATGCAGCGTAAACAGTGATAATATCAAGACTGGTATGATAATAAATGATCCTTTTTCTTTAAATATTCATTCTTGCAGACTATTCTATGTTATGCAAGTAACTGAAAAAAATAAAATATTTCCTCTTATTATGACATGAAATGGTTTTTCATATTTATTATGACAATAATTTTATGTAATTTATATCATTCTTACTAAAAATCTAACAGTTATTTCTAATATCTCTAATTTTAAGTCTTAATAATTACGTAATTTAATTTCAGGTCATACAAAAGGACCCGATTCGTTAGAAACAAAAAAATCTGTAAAGGAAATAGATAAAATCCTATATACTCTTCAAAATCTGATAACTGAAAAACGTCTTTTTGATCAGGTTTGTGTGATATAATTTATGTTAATCATTAAAGTTAGGATTTTTAGTGTTCTAAAAAAGTTTCAAAATGGGTGTACAGAGTGCTAAGAAGCAAAAATAGTGCAAAGAAAAATCGCGTTAGGCGTCTGGAGTAAAATTTTTTATTTAAGGATACAGTACAGTAGACCACCCTATAACACGGAAGATACGTTCCGTTTTAAATGAATTTCGTGTTTTACGAGTCACTTAAATACATGAGCCAATCACAGCACGGCACGTGTGCAGTTTAGGGACTACGGCTGTTTGAAAGTTTTTCTTCCATAAAATTAATCGATTCTAGACTAATTTGACTCAACATTTCCAAAACACATATAATTTTTTTGGGAATAATCCATATAAACTATGCTATAAACAAAAAGTTGTAGGATTACTTACCGAGTGTGCACCGTTCGACAACGCCATTGCTTAAGCTTGTTTTCGTTGCAGAGTGGCGCATCGAACAGCGGGCGCGTATTTCCTGATAAGTTATTTTTCTGCGAAAAATTCGCTGAACTTTGGAGACATCATTAATATAAATATAATTTTTATGGCCGTTAAATAGTAAATGGTTTTTAGTAGGTCCGCTGCTCGTTTAAACTCAACGGTTTGTGCAATATCTGCTATTGGTCTAGATTAGACCAATCCTGTCGCGACACGAGTCGGCGATGACGTTTTACCGTATTATACGAATCTCTTTTAGCGTGTTTATACGAATAAGATCGCAATTTTTTCGCCGTGTTATACGAATCCGTATTATATGAACCCGTGTCATAGGGTGTCTACTGTATATTTTTCACAGGTTATTCATTTTTATACTATACTTACATATCATTGACGCTGATCATTTGTTAACAGGAATGAATTAATTCGGATAATAGTAATCATTTCAAATTTTCAAATATAAATTTTCTCCGTTTAGCCTATATAAAAGGGTATCTTTGTATTCGGAAAAATATCGTTCAACATCTATATATGTAAGTGGCAAGTACAGTACCTGGTATTGACTCGAAATTCTAAATTATTGCCTCCACGATCTTCTTTAAGTCTGGAATTTTAGCAAGATTCTTCTTAAATTTTTGCTTGGCAAATTCATTTAACTTATCACTTACTGAGAACGCTTTCTTTCTAATTCGGTGATTGCATCAACAACGAATTTAATGAAACAGGAGCGAGTTCTTCCAGAATAGTTAGTGTCTAAACCTAAGTTCTGAATTTGACCAACTGCAGCAGTATCAGAATCGTCTACATGCAGAACAAATTCTTTGATTTTCTGCAAATTTTTGCAATAGAAAGTCTTCATCCATGTTCCCCACCTTGAGATGACCGGATCAGGTAGCAGGAGAAGTTGTATAACCTCACTTAAACCGGCATACCGGCATTCTCTTCGGGATAAGCCGGCATGCCGATTTTTACCATACCGAAATATTTGATTTTATGGTCTCCCCATATAGACCGGCATGTCCGACATTCCGCAAAAATACGGTAAAAGGTTTACAATAAAATTTTAAATTTAGGAAAAAAATTATTTTAATTTATATCATTAATTAAAGTTACAGTAAAATATTTATTTTAAAACTTTCTAGTGTGACAATGTAAGAAAACGTAATATCACAGGGGCTACATAAAAAAAATCATTTTTAATATTCGGAAAGATTGAAAAATTTCAGGAATTTTTTGCAAGCGGTCGTTTCAGATATGTCGGCCCCGTCCTTCATCACCTGGCCGCCCTATTTTGGGCCTAGCCGAACCCATAATGTGCATGGGGAAAAAGACCTCTTATTGCTTGCAGGGAGGAAATAGTAACAAAAAATGTTATTTATTATTTATATGATTTTTTTAAAATTAAAAAATAAAATTTAATTAAATATTTCAAAAGAAAACACGTTTTCATTTAATAAAACAATATAAAGAAGAGCTCGATGTTTTACTGAAGACAGATTTTTAGTAAGAAGTGTATAAAAAACACATTTTGACAAATCGATTAGTTCCAATACTTTTCTGTTTTGCTTCTCAAAACACGTTGTATTACGAAAGAAGTCAGGTGAACCATTAAGCTTTTTTGTTTTATAGAGTTTTTAATTGTTATATATACTGAACTTTAATATAGAAGCTAAGTATGATAAGAAATATTAATAATCAAAATATAAAAACATAGACCTATTCATTTACGTAATCTTAGAGAAATGCAGTATATGCAAAATACGCAATAAGAAGCATTTCGCAACTAGAAATTGCATGGTATCTAAATTCAAATCATAAACAACAAGAGACTATTCAAGTTTATTTTCTAAATAAAGTGATTTTATAATCAAACTTAAAAAACCGACATAATTAAAACACTAAAAAATTTAGACATCTAAATAAATCTCATTTTAAAATCTCATTTTAAATCTCATTTTAAAATAAATCTCATTTATTGCATTTTAGTGCATTTATAATATGTATTTAAAATAAAATACTGCATTTTAATGTTATACATTTATGAGAAGACAATGATAATTACAGAATTTTCAAAGCATTTCAAATTTCAAAATGTAAGAAAATTTTATTTTTCCAAAAAAAATTTTAAAATCTGTTCTAACCATTGAATAGCATCTTAAAACTTTCAATTTTATTATATGGAACTGAGCTCAAACAGTTTCATTGAGTAATTGGGACCAATTATATACACTAATATTTTATGCAAACTACAGCTTTCATAAGCAGTTCAAGGAAGTTTATTTTCAAACATAAAAAGTAGTCTAAAATTTTCCGCATAGAATATTGAATCATTTAAAACAGGAGTCGCAAACTGGCGGTCCGCGGACCGGATGAGGGCTGTTAAGGCTTCCTATCCGACCTGCAGCCTTTAAGATTTCTTTTCTAAAAATCAATATTTCTAACATCTTGCGGGAATTAAAACAGAAACAATTCAAACTTCTAATTGTTTACATAAGTCATAAAGACTTGACATCAAAAGGAGCTTTGTTAGAGACTTTTTTAAGTTTACAGTATGTTTTGGTTTACCCGTATAATAATGAATACGGCCCGCGTCTGATATACATCTATTTGAATGCCCCTTTGCTGCGTTTGAGTTTGAGACCCCTGATTTAAAATACAAATATTCCATTTTAAATTAATCAAATTTGTATCTATTATATATTTTTTAAATTATTTTTTTTAAATATAAAAGATATATCAATATTTTTGAGTAAAACAGTTTATCATGCTAACAAAACTTACTTTCTTTCATATTATTCTTAAATTAAAAAGAAAATTAAATGAGATCTAAGTATATCTTGATTCATGTACTTGATGCATCCCTCAATATAAATAATTTTTTTGATTCACAAACACAAGCCGTGCTACTACTTGTGTTTGTGAATCATAGAAATTAAGAAAACACGGTTTCAGAAGATTGATAAATAAATAATTTTTATTATAATTGTAAAAGAAAGCATGATCATTTAATAAGCGCAGTAAGATAGGAAAGAAAATCTTTGAATTAGTTAAAAATCATGTTATTCGATTTTTGACAGTCCTAGTGACAATATGGAGGATGTGTGCACATAATGGAGAGTGTGCATTTCACTACAAAAAACTTGGATTCATATCCATTTGCGAGCTTTTTTCTGCAACATGCATGACTTTCCATGCTGTGCATATAACCTATGATGGATCGAATAATAGCTCACTATTCGATTCTGGTGCAGTTCGATATGGGCTACGCCATTTTGTAAATCGCGTAGTAAACGTAAATACCATCTGGTAGGGATGACTATTGATATTGTATACTTTTCAATATTATTAGTTGCAACCTTGTACACTACGTTATTTTTCTTTATCAGTGCTAATAATCTTATTTACTGAATCTGACTCATATTACTAATATAACAAAGTTTTCTGTAGAAAAAGTTATTAAATATTTAGTAGTTTAGTTATTTGGATCAGAGAACTACAACTCAACAGCGATGTTTGCAGTTTTAACCCAAACTATAAGTATTTAGTCCAGTTTCTTCGTTATCTTACTTCCATACCTCTTACTTAACCTGTTCTTACTTCATTACTTACCAAAAATTTTGATATGTCCATTCTGTTATTACATATCTCGTATAAAAACTAAAGATCAAGTAGCAACTATATTTAAAGNCACGAGTACACGAGGATTATCATAATTATACATCATTTAATTTCATGCTCTTACATTGATTTTCACAGACACCACACTTCAAATTCCACGTACTTGATGGAAAATTAAGGGCTTATTTCTTCGCATTTTGATTTTAGATTCTTAGAATCCCGATTGTTCTAAAAATAATGAATAAGTTACATATTTTGCAACATTTTCACAACTATTTACATAGTTTAACTATTAAAATAGTGAATGTACCGTACTATACGTAAATAGTGGAATTGCATTCTAAACATTCAAAAGAATAATATTACAAAGAATTTTATTTAACTATTAACATCTCAAAATATTCATCTAAAAATAATGAATAAGTTTGATATTTTGCAACATTTTCACAACTATTTACATAGTTTAACTATTAAAATAGTGAATGTACCGTACTATACGTAAATAGTTTTAAAAATTTTGTGTGATGAACTTATAATATCTTTTCTCAAAAATTTAGTAAATAATCTTAATAGTAACGTTAGATAAAATTTTGAAATAAATTATTAGAAGATCTAGTTAGTTATTAAATTTTAAATAGGTGAGCATCGTCGTTGTAAGTGATCACGGAATGACGAATACTAGCCCAGATTACGTAGAACAGATCAGTATGGAACCTTTCGCCGATGATATTAAGTACATATTAAATAAAGGATCGTCTTCGATGATTTTACCAGAAGAAGGAAAATTAGATAAAGTGAGTAGATAATTTAGATATATTAACTGTTGTTAATTTAAGAATATTTGAAATAACCACTTACTTATAGGCAAACGTCTGCAGCATAACATGTAGATAGAAGATTATAGATATATAACTTATATCAAAGACAGGAAAGACAATACAGAATAAATCGAATAATGAAATCTATCAGAGTACTTATTACAAAATTTACAGAGATAGGTTTATTTGTGTTATGAAAGGAAGGATCCCTACAAGTCACGTTGTGGAAGTCATGAATTGCCTTCTCTACATGTGTCTATTAAACGTCTCGATTTCACGTTACTTCTTCGCCATCTTACTTTCTTACTTTCTGAGCGCAAGCCTGATAATATTTAAAATAGCAGCTCTATATGGCGAAAAAACTGTAGAATAGAAAAATGGCAGTTATTTACACATAAAGTTTATTTTTTATGTAACAATTTTATAAAATTGTTTATTGGAGCTATTTTTTTTATCAGACTGGCAAAGTAAACGAAAAAACTAGATATTGCATTATGTTAGTGTGGAAATTGAGTGAATTGGAGATTTATTCGTGTAACATTATTTAATTCATCAAAAAATTTGTTAAAAACTATAAAGAGATAATATTATATTATATTAATAGAGACATTAAAATATTTAAAGAAAAATATAAATATATGTAACTTATAATGTGTTTTTGATAAATAATATACACTTATAATGTATAACTAATATATATTATCTCGATATAAACCATCGATTCAGTGCTTCTCAAGATAGAATGATTATATTCTTTTGCGGAAAAAGAAATCAGGCTACAATCAATTTTGTAATTTTCTGAAATATTAAATCAAATAGTCAAATTAATTATTAATTTTACGTAACAATCCAGATTCGATCTCGAATCCTCCCGGAGAAATATAACACCTCGGCCATCTTATAGTCTGATTTTATTTATTTTTTATCACTTCTACTTGTAATTTTAACTATTTCTGAATTAGGTTTAATGCTTTTATGGAAATGTCTATAATAGCCTTAATATTTATCTTAATATTTTAGTTATATAACGATCTGAAGAGAGCAAATATTAAAGGACTGCAAATATTTAAAAAAGAGGAAATTCCGGAAAAATATCATTTTAAAAATAACAAATACGTTCTTCCTTTGTTTATACTGGCAGACAAAGGTTACTTTATTAATGAGGTAAAAATGTTTATATGTATATATACAGTAAAGCGTCGATTTTCCAAAAGTCAATCATCCGAAAGAATTCCAGTCGGCAAATTTAAATTTTCGCCAGTGCTGTGGCGCTTCAATCTTTGGCTATGTCTTGGGCTACTCAAATATTTTACGTTTTTGATACTAAATTAACATCTGAAGTATAATTTTTTATTATTTTTATAATTTTCAATATATTTATTTTGTTTGTACGAAATAAAAAAATAATTTTTAACGATACAATAGTCTTTGTTATGCCCACCAGTGGCCTAGTGGTCTTCGTTGCCGCTCATAGCGATGGTGACTTGACCCTAAACACTGGGAAGTTCGGTCATGGGTTCGTGCCGCGATCGGACAGGCTGGCTGCTTGGAGTTTTCCGGGTTTTCTCCTTGCCAATAACGACTAAATAGGAGGCCAGTTTCCCATAAAAGTCCTCCCGGAAGGCATTCTTTTCCCGAGCGCGCGTGACACATCATTCAAGGAAGAAGGCAACGGCAAACCACTTCCTCAACTTTTGCCAAGAAAACTACATGGACAAGAAAAGACTTGTCCATGCAGTCACCAGGAGTCGACGACGACTTGATGGAACTTAACAACAAGTCTTTGTTAGGCTTAACATCGACGAAAATTCAATGCGAAGGGACACGCAACGGAGAAAAATTTCGAAATCAAATACGTTAAACTATTTTTTCGTACGTAAATCAGTTATCCGGACAACCCCAGTCCCCAATTGATTCGGAAAATCGACGCTCTACTGTATATCAATATTTCATATAATGATTATATTGTAAAATAAGTATTAAATAAATAATCACCTTCTCTAGAATTTTTTTTCCTTCTTGATTATTTTATATAAAAAACTTTAAATGATTTAAATTTCGTGACGTTTTCTGCACAGAATCATTAGTCCTACATAAAATATAGGCTAGTAGTGATAATATAATATATGATTGTAATGATAATATATTTTAAAAAATAACATTTAGTTTTACAATTATTATAGTAGATAATATTTACAATATGGTTTGGTTTGGAAACAACATTTACGACCGTATTTATGAGTAAAAATCAAGAAATAGAGTCAGAAGTTAAACAATTACCATTTTCTTTACTTTCAGTACGTAAATACTTATTGGTTAACTTCTAGCTATTGATGATTAATTGTAAATACAGTCGTTATAGATATTACATTCGAATACTATATGCGTTCAGCTAGGCGGTTGGTGATATGTTAGACCCAACAAACCATTCATGAAAATTACGAAATCTGTTATCCGAATGTGTAGATTCAGATTTATCATTGAATGTTTAGGCTATGTCATGAACCTAGGAATAGACTTTATTCAATTATTACTTTGATTTTTGTTCTATTTTTCTTCCATTGTTTTTAAAACTTTTTTCCTCATTAAAATAAAATACTTAAATTCTTTTGCAGTTATCTGATTCAAATAAAACACGAATGAAAGTAAAATACGTTAGTAACGGAAACCATGGATATGATCCAGACGTTGTCGAAGACATGAGAAGTATATTTTTTGCTAGAGGACAAAGTATGTAATATAAATATAATTATATTCTTTCTTCCATAAACATTAAATATACTGTATATGCTTAATGGACGAAACTGTGGTCATGGTAAAGCGTTTAATGTGTTATCGCTTCCAGTTGATAATAAACTAGAATTCATACTTTTAACGAGCAATTATTTATTGTAGCATCGTTACAATGCCGGGCTGCAATTTTTAATCATATTTTAAATGAAATAAATTAGTAGTGACTTGACCCTGTAGGGGTACATTATACTTTTCTCTTAACAATAGCGTGTCGGTCATTTGTCTAACAACTTTCAGAGGGAAAAATTTGAATTGAAATAACACGATTTTCGGTTTGTATTGGAAGTTCCTATATAGTTAATCTGAACCTCTTGCCTCTAATATGTCCATATCTGGTTTCGACGTTTAACTATCTAACTCCGTTCTCGATATTAAGGAAAGACAGACGGACGGACGGACGACAGTGGGAATTTATAGGTGTACAGTTTTTCCAAATTGCAATAATAATCCCAATGACAAATGAAGTGCATAAAACGAGAAAATAATGACTTTTCTCATATTTACCTTCATATGTATATGGATTTCTGACGAAATATTTACTGAATTACATGAGATTGCCATGGAGTAGGACCTGATTATTTTCTTTGAATCGATTCTGAATGTACTAAATGTGCTAAGAAAATGATTATTTCGAGTAAAAAATAGAATTGATTTCAACACTATAGATCCAAGCATATTATTTTACATTACTTATCATCTCTATATTACTTTCCCGGTACGGCGAAAGAGGGAAGGTACAGGTCGAAAAGATGGCTCCCAAGTTTAACATTTTTGAACTCGGATCTTGAAATATCGAGAAATGTAAAAAAAAAAAAAAATGGAGATTTCTGTATGGGTGTTAGTGTGTGTGGAGGGAGGCACAATTTTGTTCATTTACTTTAAAGCTTAATAATTCCTATGCCTTTTGTCGAAAATTTCTGAAATTTTGCAGGAAACTTTGGGTATTAGGGGATTGATGCTATTAAATGTTGGTGTTTAAAGGTCGAGGGATGGGAAAAAAGAGGAGGATCACTTGTTGTATCTCGAGTGGGATAAGACTTAATAAAGATTTTACTTGTTACTAGCATTTACAATTTTTTTTTTTATTATAAAACTCATCTGTACCTTCAAAATTAAGCCTTTTGTCATTTTATAATAATTAATAATATAAAAATTTTAAATTAAAATATCACAACAGATGATGCCAAACAAAATTATAAAGTTTGGTCTGGAAAGTAACAAAACTCGTTGCTGGATTTTTGTTTCATGGTTTAGTTTTATTATATTACGTTACTATACAGGGTTCCATCAATTAAACATCTATCCAGACACAGTAGAGACATTTATAGCATAGGTTCGGTTAGGTTGAGGACTGAAGCTGACATAAATAAACCGAATATTATGTCATCATGACAGAAAAAATAATAAAAATAATTGCTAATTTTTTTTATAAATATCAAAACATAACAACTATGTTTTGTAATTTTATAATATTTATATTGATAGTTTGCATAAAGTTTTTATTATGTTGATATTGAAATTAATACTGTATATTATTTCAGATTTAAAGAAAAATTATCTCTCACCACCTATTGAGAACGTAGATCAATATAATTTAATATGCAAATTGCTTCACATGACACCTGCCAAGAATAACGGTTCCTGGGATAGAATAAAAGATATGCTAGACGTTGAGTCTTCCAATTCAAGTTCCACATTTATTACACCTTTACTTTTATTTTTTGGAACTGTGTGGACGCTGAAGCTTATGTTTTTTATTTAGAAATTAATTTTGTGAATACAATCAATCAGAGATGCTGTTAATATCTAAAAGCAACAATTTTTAGTAATACTTTTCTAATTTCTTAAACTTTTTGTGAATTTCAAATAAAAAGTGTTATTTTGATGTTAAAAAACAATAATAATTNCACGAATAAACTAAGATTACTCATCGAATCTAATTAATTAATAAAAGTCAGTGCATTTTGGTTGTGAAGACGAAAACGACTAAAAATAGTAAAGAAATATCAGTAAAAGAATCTTACGGAAATTATCAATAAAATTTAAATATAGGTACCTAGAAATGTCAAATATGTAAATCTAATAAAGTAACTACAAATAAGTAAGTTTGATGGTTTGTCGTATCATAGGATTGCCAAAAAAAAGTTGAATGAAGTGTTCCCTAGATTTTTATTCAAAAATTTCCGATTTTCCTAGACAATATATTATAGTGTAATATTGTAGAGAGGTTTATACAAATACACTATCTGGCCAAAAGTATCCAGACACCTAGTAGTACGGACTCGGAGAGTCCTGACGCATATATTAATATGATGTTTGTCCTCCTTTTGCATCAATGACAGCCTGTACAAGTCTGGGGAGACTTTCCACTAGTTTTTGATAGGTGGCCATTGGAATTGACTTCCAGGCGTCTATCACGGCTGAAGTGAATGCTGGCAGTGAGAATGGTCGATGTGGCTGACTACGTAATCTGCGTCCTAATTAATCTCAAAGATGTTCTATGGGATTTAGATCGGGGCTCTGAGAAGGCCAGTCCAGTTTTTGAACACCCATTTCATCGAACCATGCCTGTGCAAGTCTCGATGTGTAAATGAAAATACATTACAATGTTATATTGTCTTGAAGTTCTCAACTTCAGAACAAGTTTAATTAAGAGTAGCTCTATTATAAAAGTTGTAGTCTAATATTTGTTTAGTGAAATACAGTTGAAGTGTATTTACCAAAAAAAAGTTAGTTAATTTATTTCGATTTAGATCATATACTTATTATAATCTCAGAACTACGATGAGTATGTATAGAAAACTTTTCTCGTGCATACTTAATTTTAATTACACAACGTATCTACATAAGTAAAAACAGATTGACTAATTTGTCAGTTTTTTAAAATGCGCATATAGAAAACTTCGGCCTAATTTATTATAAAACGGACTTTCGGTTTTAACGGACATCCTCTCATCGAATTAGTCCGTTAAATCGAGGTTTTACTGTAACGATGTTGAAATAATAACTATTCCAATATACATTCTTTAATATTGACGGATAAGAAACGAATTGGGAACACCTATTTAAAACTTATGCAAGACTTCTCAAAGTATCCTTCTCCAAATCAAGAAAAATTTTAAATCTTCTCAATGTACTCAGTACGGACAGTTGTCACTGTTAATTTCAGATGATTTTTATGTAAGTATTTAATAAACTGTTGCTTAACACTATTCCAAATATATGAAATTTAGACTTAAGGTTCTGGATTCATCACAAAGCCAAGTTTTCCCCCCCTGATCTCATGTAGCATGGATCATTGTATTTATTTTCAAATTTAAATATAACATTATTTATAAACAATAATTTACTCTTTTTGCAATGTATTTATTGCTATTCAAAATTAATAAAATAACTTCTGTTCAGATAATTTTTTCCTATCAATCATACTATTATGGGTTTGGCTACAATCACAATGAGGACGGTGAGGGAAGAGCCCGACATATCCGGGACAGATCATTCGTGAAAAATTGTTGGTATTTTTCGCCCACCCAGCTTCGACGCTGAGTCCTCTAGAGCGGTAGATGGATTCCATAATCGCCTTAGTCAACTGGCCGGCAATATTTACATTTAAAATAAGTTAATTACCTAATGTTTGAAAACCTTTTCTTATTTTTTCCATACCAATTTTGATGACAGTTCTCTTTCTATTGATTTTAAAATGTTCCAATAAGATTGAAAACATGTACTTATCTAGACCATCTGGTAATAACAATGCTTTTCTATTCCGTATGTAAACATTGCTTAAAAATCGAAATAATACATGTCCGTTGGATAAATTTAATGTCAGTTATCAGATAATCGATAGAGATATAAAGCATGTCATTCTATGAAAATAATCTGTAAGAGTTTCTCACGTATGTCTATAAAATCAATCATGGTATCCTCTGTAATAATCATTTTGTCAAAAATTTACGGAACTGCATGGGCAATAGAAGAGCCAAAATATATGAAGGATAAAATACTTTATTATACAACTACAGCAATTTATATGTTTTTCTTGCATTTTTATACATTAATACAGCTATTGTTTTTTATTCAGGAAATGAACGATGAACGAAACTGGTATGAGACAACGAACATGGCTGACATTATGTCCGCTGTTTTTACTGCGGATTATATGTTCATTCGACGCAAGACTTTAAGGGGAGTGATTCATCAAATACAAACTTTCGATTTTTCATTTGAGAGAAAGAAAACTTCTGCAAATGAGAAACTAAATAAACTGGTAATAGTTACTCTTTTATTTTTCATCACTTATTTGATCATTGTTAGTAACGCAATAAATTCTTGGGATATTAATTATGTTTTTAACGATTATTTTCCTGTATTTAACAGTACCGACTTTCATAGCCAGATAAAAGCTTTCTTCGTTTTTTCAGAATGGTGCTTTTATGTTTTATACGGTTGGGGTACTGTTGCATTTTTTATTCTGTTATATAGTGAAATAGTATTCAGTCTTCGTGATCACTTCGATAGTTTTTGCGCCGAACTAGAAAATATTTCTAAAAGTAATGTTTTTCTTAATATACGTTATTTTCAACAATACTTGAGAAAGCACGATGACCTTTGTGATTTAGTAACAGAAGTCGACGACGTATTTTCGTCTGTGGTAATTTCTTGGTTTGCACATCTTCTAGTAGCTGTCTGTGTTGAAGTAAATGGTTTCCTCGCAGGAGAAAATGAAACAGTTCTAGCAGTTGGAGGATCATTAATAATAACGTTTGATTTAGTATATGCTATTATAGCTATGATTATAATATGCATCACTGGGGGTTCTGTTTACGAGTCCTATATGAAATCAGTTCCTGTCCTTGTTGAATTATCGCATTCAAAATCAGTGTCGTTTCGCCCGCTTTACCGAGATATTCAGTTGCTGATTATTAAAATTAGTGGGCATCCTATTTATTTAACAGCTGGTAAATGTTTTGTAATATCTAGAGGACTTATTCTTACATTTCTCAGTCTTTTGTTGAGTTACATATTGCTTCTTGCTCAAATGAATCCGAAAGCGATGAAATACATGCTTGAATTAAACAATTGATGTATCGTTAAGTGAAATGTTTTTTTTTTCTTTTAATAAAGTTTAATTTAATTCAATTATGGATATTCAAAATGTATAATGTTTATTAATTAATTATTGCATTCTTGTAGCTAAGTAGAAACACATTCTTATTGTAAATATCTATTAAACTTACAATCTGTTACAAATGGTGTGTCTTTATAGTTCCTAATACTGCATTTCATTTCTTATCTGTAATCCATCAAAAATATTTATTTCAGAGGAAATTGCTCCTAAAAATATATTTCAAAAAGAACAATATTTTGCCAATACTATTTTTGTTTTTCTTTCATCGTTTTTAAACTATATCCTCGATATAACGAGAAGTTTATTCCAAATCCAATTTCACGTCTTTCAAATTTGAATGAAATCTTTAATTTCAACATTCAAAAATTATATAGTTAAAGTATATTATCATATTTTTTTTATATACTATAGTAAAATATATGAATGCGATACAATAAGACATGGGATTAACCACCAAAGCAAAGACTTGTAAATCATCAGCCTATCACTCTGGGAAAATCAGGACGGAATCCGGGCGAGCAATCCCTGAAATTTTTCATATGTGGTCTATCTGGATGTGTCGGGTCCCATCTCTCATCATTCCACTGACCGCAGAAAAACTGAATGATAAGAATAGGGGACCAAGGAAATGGTAGAAAAACCCCTTTTCTGATAAAAATCATAGTTTTCACCATAAAAAAAGATGCTATGAATATATATTTTGAATAAATTGAAAAAAATATATTCGTAATTATACACGAATAAACTAAGATTACTCATCGAATCTAATTAATTAATAAAAGTCAGTGCATTTTGGTTGTGAAGACGAAAACGACTAAAAATAGTAAAGAAATATCAGTAAAAGAATCTTACGGAAATTATCAATAAAATTTAAATATAGGTACCTAGAAATGTCAAATATGTAAATCTAATAAAGTAACTACAAATAAGTAAGTTTGATGGTTTGTCGTATCATAGGATTGCCAAAAAAAAGTTGAATGAAGTGTTCCCTAGATTTTTATTCAAAAATTTCCGATTTTCCTAGACAATATATTATAGTGTAATATTGTAGAGAGGTTTATACAAATACACTATCTGGCCAAAAGTATCCAGACACCTAGTAGTACGGACTCGGAGAGTCCTGACGCATATATTAATATGATGTTTGTCCTCCTTTTGCATCAATGACAGCCTGTACAAGTCTGGGGAGACTTTCCACTAGTTTTTGATAGGTGGCCATTGGAATTGACTTCCAGGCGTCTATCACGGCTGAAGTGAATGCTGGCAGTGAGAATGGTCGATGTGGCTGACTACGTAATCTGCGTCCTAATTAATCTCAAAGATGTTCTATGGGATTTAGATCGGGGCTCTGAGAAGGCCAGTCCAGTTTTTGAACACCCATTTCATCGAACCATGCCTGTGCAAGTGTCGATGTGTAAATGGAGCAGTTATCCTGCTAGAAGAGAAATGGACCTTCCCCGAAATATTTCCGTAGAGTTGGGAGAGCAGCATTGTCCAGAATGTCCACATACATCTTAGAGTTCGTGTTTCCAACCACAGGAACTAAGGAACCCAGGCCAAACCATGAAAAGCACCCCCACACCACGATGCTGCCACCACCAAACTTTACAGTCGGCACAATACAGTCACGTAAAAAGTGCTCGCTGGGCATTCGCCAAACCCAGACACATCCATCAGACTGCCAGATTGTAAAGCGAGATTCATCACTCCAAAGAACACTTTTCCACATGTCCACAGTCCAGTGACGGTGAGCTTTGCACCATTGTAATCGATGCTTCACATTCTGGGGAGTGATGTTCGGCTTGTGAGCGGCTGCACGACCATGGAATCCCAGGTTTTTTAACTCTCGACGAACAGTCCTAGTGCTAATACTAATGCCTGATGACCTTTGGAACTCCTGAGTGATTTCAACTGAGGACATGCGACTTTGTTTCACTATCCTTTTCAGGATTCTACGGCTGCATTCACTCATTTTCTTCGGCCTGCCACATCGTTTTCTTCCACTTTCACTGCCTTGACATTTACACTTCACAATTACATCACTCACAGTGGATTTTGGCTTCTGTACAATGTCTGAAGTTTCACAAACTGATTTCCTACAAAGGTGGCATCCTACTATAATGCCACAATCAAACTCACTAAGCTCTTTTGACTTACTCATTGTCTCACAAATGCATAAACATGACCTGACAAATCACTACCAACACTTTCATACGTTTCAGTTACGCATCAACGACCATCACCTGCCAGACCAACTTCTTTAGGGGTGTCCGAATACTTTTGGCCAGATAGTGTATTATTAGAATGCCATTTGTTACATTAGATAATAGCGATACTAATACATATAGACTAATAAATATAAATAAAAAGTTTTATTATTACATTATGGGAAGGACACATCTTATTTTAGAATAAACTCGTAAGACCGCATGACGTATTGAAGATTTCACGGATGTAGGTAGTAGTATATCTTACCAATAATATATCCAAATTATACTTACATGTCTTTATGGAAAAGAGAGCGGATAACACATTTTCATAACTAATAAGTTTAATTTTGCTATCATGAATTTTATCATCATTTTTAATATTTTTATTAGGTCGGATTAGAAGTCACAAAAGACTATATTTGGCCTTAAGGCTGCAGGTTTCCAACCTCCAGATCGTTTTACGAATTTCAGCTAAATTGGTGAAGGGGTTTCTTACATCTAATAAAAGTTTGATAAAATTTACTAGTCTCAGATTTCCTAATAAAATCTACGTCAGTGCGTCCTGTATACATATGTATACATAACATGAGAAAGTATTGGAATCGTGTCAAATTTGACCCTTTCAGTTTTTTGTAAATCTCCACGTTTTGAGACCTCCTGAACCCAAAAAAGTCAAAAAAGGGGGGAAATTCCGTGCATATGTACAGTATAGTATGTATGTGTTCGAATCTATTTCATTTAATATGTCAAGATGTGGTAATGACTAAGAAACAAAATTTGGCATGGTAGCTTGTTAATGCTATTAAATTTTCGTAGTAAAAGATCGAAGGGTGAGCAGATAGAGGGAATAATATCTCGAGAGGGGTTGGAGATAATGTAGATTTTACTCGTTATTATCATTTACAATTTTTTAAATAAAAATCACCCTTACCTTCAAAATTAAACTTTTTGCCATTTTATAATAATCAAAAATATGTACAGATTTTTATAACAAAATCTCAGTGTCACACAATTTTATATGTTAACTAGCTGTTACCCGCGACTTCGCCCGCGGTGGTTTTGCAAGCAAACAGCATTTATATTCAGTATTTCAACAATCATAGTAATTGTTATATAACACCTACTGCTGAAAATAATAAGAATTGCCGAAAATCAAACTAACTATTTTCAATTTGATCAATCGTTCTATAATTGAACCAATATGCAATAACAAATTCGAATTTAAAACGGTTCGAACATTTGGTTAAAAAATCGAAACATAAAAATATTTATAACAATGTCTGAAATGTTATCAATTTAATACACCTAAGTACTCAATGAAGACTAAACGTAGTTGAAAANTGCCCAAAAAATAAAACCATGAAATGTAAGAAAAATAAGTTTGTCTCGAGCGGTTTTTCTTATAGATAAATGATTTGTATACTAAACTTACAGTGCTTTTTTTTGTTGATTAATAAATTTAACCATCAAAGCATATAATATATGAAATAATTAAAATTAACTATTCAAAAAATAAAGTTTGGAGTTTATTAGAAAGCAGAATAAATATGTTTTGGTTTTTAGAACATTATCTATATTCATTTTCTCTCTTTGGGTAGGATATTTTCTTAATTAGGGTGCGTGAATTTTTACGTATAGTTTAATTAATTAAGAATATCAACTACTCATTTAATAAATAAAATGTCTTATTTTCATGTATTAACTAATACAGTTGTCACATATGAAACAATATTTTGCAATAGACATATGATAACCTATTGCAAAATTTTCATGTATCTCGTTCAATTTTTGAGTGATTTAGATTCATATATTGTAATAATGTTATTATCAATCAATCAATTTTTATTTCCAAGGGAAATTTTCCCTATTAAGGGGGAATACAATTTCACAATAACAAATATTATTTCGGTCTACATCAGGGGTGTCCAACCCGCGGCCCAAGACAAGTTCCAATGCGGCCCAATAGACGTGTAAACAAAACCGACAAATTATTTTATTTTTTAAATTTAATTTCGACGGCATAAACTCAAAAAAGAAGTTTCACAAAGCCGTAAACTTTTATACATATTTTATGTTTAAGTGAAAAGGAAATATTTTCAAATGCTTGGAGATGTGTGAATGACGAAGGAATACTAAATAAAGCTGAAGTTGTGACTCAAAGGATTATAGACCCAAATTTGAGAAAAGGAGAAAAAGGAGAAAAGATAGAAAGTAGTGAGGAAGGTTAGAAAATTAAGGTAATATTTGCATAACAGAAGGTCTATTTAACCTTTCTCACTACTTTTTATCTTTTGGTCTTTCTCTCATTTTTTCAAATTTGGGGTATATAATCCTTTGAGTTTCAACTTGAGCATTATTTAGTATTCCTTCCAGCATTGCAAGATTTGGCTACTTTGCGCCAAATTTGGCTACCTTTTTTAGTTTGGCGTAAAAATTATCATTTGGCGCATTGGCTACTTTCTGGGCTACATATTATTTATAAATATATTAGTAGAATAAAAATGCACTTTAAAATAGTGTTTCGTCGTTCTTTATTAATTAGAGACCCAAATAAACAAATATTTGTGTTTTTCAAATAAATGTTTGTTTGTCTCCTTTATAATAAATGAATTTATCTACAGTATTTCTAACTGTAAGTAAAAATTGAAAGTGTCTGTATAAGTAATTTTTTTAAATATTCTTTTTCGTGATAAAGTTTTAATATTTATTACTATTGAGATTTAAAATTTAGTTAATTTTATAAAATAAATTTATTCCTTACATACGAAGTCAAAATATAGAGTCCGTGGGAATTTTATGTCTTAATATAAACATTCTCACGAGGAATCCGTGCATAGTTTACACTTACAGGCAAAATTCGCCATATTGTTGCCATTCTACCACCACCTTTAACTCCACACCTGCTAAAACAATTGATCACCTGATTAATTTTCCCACCACAAAAAGTATAAAAACCCTCCTCCCTCCCCCTTCTCGACGAAGGATCGCTGATCGGGGGAGTCGCTCGAAGTTCGTCAAAGGAAGTCGAATACTGCTTTCTCGCCAGACCTATTCCGAAACCCGAAGGACCTGTGCCAATTTACCGAATTTACAGAAGAATTATCACCCTGATAGTTTCGCAGGAGGTATGAAAGCTTATTGTAAACTCTCTCTCTCTCATACGCGAATTAGAAGTACAGAGTGTTAGAAAGCTTTATTTTCTTTGCTGACTTTAATAAACGGTTTGTTTAGAAAAAATGGTGTCTTTATTCGACTGTGCCATCGTCTTATCGTCGAATCCTTTGACTCTCCTCCACTCGCGTAACGCGTAACAGAACGTAAACGCCATCCTTGACAAGAAAGTAGGTCACCGACTTGTTGCCGGAAAGGAGAGGTCTTCCCAACCTCCCCGGCGGCTCACACTATAATNATTGATTATTTTTCAATAACTCAACAACACACATGATGACCACACAAAGCAGACTGATTAACTACAGCTAGCTAAACATGGCTAGCTGATTGGAGCAGGCGTGAGATTGTAGTGCCACTTCCGGTGTTGGGAATGGTGACGAATACAGAAAATACTGACAAATATGGAAAAATATAAAAAGTCATCAAAATGTGATGAATATTGAATATTACAAATATAGAGGTTCCACTGTTCTACTGTATATCTATTATTTTGACAATTCTTTGGCTATTTAGAAATTCTTTAGTTAACAGACATTTTTTAAAAAACAAAACTATGTATTGACTATTTAAATAAATCACTGGGTTTAAAATATAAGACAATTTTTATAAGAGACACTTGCATTAAGTGGAAAACATCTCTACTCCTAAGAGTTTCTTCTAATCTTTGGTTCTGCTATAAATAATAGCATTACAGCATTTTATTATTATATTTAACTTTATTCTCTCAAAATACTATATTTCATAAATATTAAAAGTAACAGTATTATAAGAGAATATTAGAATTCAGATTGAATTCTTTTTAATACATATTAAAACTCGCCACTTATTTTGATAGAAAATATATTCATTAATTAAATCATTATATGTAATGAATGAAAGATAATAACTAACCTACAGTTCAGTTTTTGTTACAAAAAATTGTTGATAGTTAGTAGTCATTATTACTCTTATTTTGAAAAATTATTGCTTTTATTACTTTTATACATTTAACAATTACAAATATATGTATTATAATATTTACAGAATAGGTGAATGATTGGCTAGAAATTACCAGAGAGATACAAAGCCATATAATTTTAAATTAAAGATAATTTGTTTAACAGAAGTTGTATAGAACAATGTAGAAATGTAATTCATACTTCATAGTTTCTTTCTTCAATAAATGAATATTTACAAAATCTTAAAATTAACATATATTTTAGTTATATTACATTGATAAATAAAAAATATTAATTAAATTAAGCAATTAGTTTAAAATGATGAACAAAAAATACTATGATTTTTATATTTTAATACTAAATGATTTTGGACTAAGTCATTGTGAAACACTTTAAATAATTGTCTCAAAAAATCAGTTCTAATAAATGAAAAATATCATTTTATTACTTAAAACTGATTTAGAAAAGGGATTTATAAAATAAATTTCAAATTCTCCCTTTTAAATTTATACATAAATGAATGTCTGTTTAATTTTCTGATAACTTAGCTTTTGAACAAAATATAAAAACAGTTTTAAAATAAAATTTACTTTTGTTCTCGATATTAATTTTAGATGGTCCAGAACAGAGTTCTAGTAAATTGTTGAGTACTCCATTTACTGAGGATCCTCAACACAGACTACAATGGATTGCTTATTTGGAATTTACTCATAATAATGAAGTTGGTGATCTTACTTGGGATAAGGTAAAAAAGAATTAGTATTATAAAGTTTCATCAAAAATATTTTAATATATAGGCCTATATATATATTAGAAGCTAATCGAAAGTTTATCAAGACTGTTTATACTTGGCTAACATTCTTGTATGCAGTTCATTTGGTATCACTGAAAAATATTTTTCACTTTTTTGTTTCTTTGGTCGGTTCTATTCGTTTTTATAACATATTTAAAATTAACGAATTAATGTGAATGACATATTATTCCAAACATAAGATGTTTTTCCTTACTTTAGACGAGTTCTAGTCGAAACAAACGAGTTAAGTGTTCGGTTTCTTATTACTTCGTTACGTAACCTGACCTTGATTACAATGACTGGTAACTAGTCGATAACAAAATTCCAAGTTTTCATCAAATGTATAGTGAAGAGCATCAGAAAATGTTGCAATTTGTTATACTTGCTTTAAGCTGTATTTTTGTAAACGGGGATCATCATAATAAATCTTCCAAAGTGATTCTAATCCACATTGACGGATGCCGTTGGGATTATGTAAATGATTCGAGTCTGAAAGGTTTCGCCAAATTAGCTAAATTTGGCGTCAAAGCAGAATATGTCAAACCTGTTTTTCCTTCCAATACATATCCAAATTCATATAGCATTGCGACAGGTAAGACTCTATTCTTAAATTTATTAATTGTAAAATACATGTAATCTTTATTCTAAATATATTTATTAGTAATGATTTATATTCAAAAACAGATAATTATGCGCAGATTTACAAGTTTAACATTATAATTTTCTTGTCGCTTATGATATAAAATATGTTTATCTTATAAATGCAATACTCAATTTATAGTTTCTTTAAAAAATAAAATAAATTTTTTACATTTCATAACGTTAATGTCATTCATATTAATAATTTTTAATTGATTCAACATAATTGATTTGTTATTTTGAAAAATAATATTTCATTAAACTCGATTTATTGGTTGTCTCCGCATTGAATTCCAATCAAAGTATAATTTTCAATTGTCTCAAAAATTTTTCATCAATATTTAGTAGACGATTTATTAATTTAATTAATTAATATTTATTAAGTTATTAAATTAACTTATATGTATGGTTGCTATACGTCTCGATTTTTCGGGATTTTTTCGATTTGAAATAACTCGTTTCGATTGAAAAATATTTTCCGAAACGTCTCGATTTGTTCATTTCTACAAAAAAACCCCTTATTTTATTTTAAAAAGTCAAACAAGAATTGTAGGCGATAGTTGTCAGCTAGGGTTTCTCAAACGGGATTCCGGGATCCCGGGATCCCGGTTGTTTTTTTAACCCGGGAAATATCCCGGGAAATCCCGCAAATTTCTTAAAAATTCACTTTTTTTCTTATTTTGTGTTAAGGTTGAGGAATTTTGCAAATAGAAAGCATAATTAACTCATTCACTGTCAAAATACATTTGTATTTATCAATTTTAAACCTACCTATTAGTTTTTTTTAAAAATTTTTGCTCGTTATAGCATGTCACAAATGGTCAATAATTAATATATAGCTTATTTGTGGCAGGACTATAAAAATTATTTACTTGTCGGAACCTGTAATATCTGGAATAATTGTGCTTACGCTGTCTTGAGTTTTAACCATGCCCAGTAGCTTTTCAATAAATGCCTAACGCCAGATTATGCAAATTGGGCAAGGATACAAACGAGTACAAAGTCTGCAAGTATGAAGTTTTTCTTCATAAACCTGATTATTAAAGCCAAATGAATTGCCGAATTATCGAGCTCTAAGCTTGATGCCGCTATTAAAGCAGCCAAGGTAGACAAATCAAGAATACTAGAGAGCGAAAGAAGTACTACAATCTCGAAAACGAACTCGAAATCTTCCAGGCTACAGGTGAAAAAACACATAATATCTGTCTTCTCTTAAATGCATTAAACACTATTCCAATCACATCAATTGAATCGGAAAGGGCATTCTCGGTGGCAAGACTTTTCATTACTAAAATAAGAATTAGAGTGAGTTATCGGAGTATTGACCATCTTTGCTTTTTAAAATCTTATAAAAGTTTGCAATATTTTGTATTATATTTTATTTAAAAAACGAAAATTACCTTCTAAATTAGAAGTTCATTTTTTTAATTTTTAACTCAATTCAAAACATTTTTTTTGTTGTTGTTGTATGCAGTTTCCAGCAAACTTTAATTAATTTTTTTCTATTTGTGAAAATTTCTACGTTATTTAAAGGTAATTTTTATTATAGGCCTATAGACCTTACACAGCATTATTAATATGATTTTGGAGGTTACAGAACTTTAAAATTACTTTAAAAAATGGAAAATAATTATATCATTTGATTTCAAGATATTTTGTATACCCTAAAAATAATCAATTCTATCCCGGGATTTCCCGGGATCCCGGGACAAGCAAAAGACCGGGAAATGAGAAACCCTAGTTGTCACGCATGCTTTCAGTAATCTTTGTGTGGTGCTGTGCGATGGCCTCAAAACTATCGATGGTTTCGAATTGATGATAAATCAATTAATGGTTACATCTGGCCATAGTCTAGCTTTTTGTATTCTTTGCTTCCTCCTGTGGATATTAATAGAACTTTTATATTTAATCATGTCCATTATAGAATCGGCCAGGTTCACAATAAGGCAACCAGGTTTTCTAACAAAAAGTTGAAATAGGTATTAACATAATAATAAAGAGAAACGTGTGGAATAGTGAGGAATTTTTTGTTTGAAATTATAAAAATATAAGCAATATTTTACTTTTAATTTTAATTTATTTTTATTTTTTATTTAAAATATGGTAATGGATATTTCGTAATTTTACAAAGAAATATTTATTTTTAATTAATTGTGATTTAGTAAATTGCATGTTTACAATAAAATTAAGTATCATATAAGAACTGGAAATTATGTTACATTTACACATTTCCGAAAAACTTTTTTAATCATAAAAACAACTTATTTTTTTAAGAAATATTCTTCGTCAATTTATAAGTGAAAAACTTTATCAAAAAGCCACTTTAACACTAAGAAAAGCATTCATATTAACAATAAAAAAGGCCTTTTCGTCTTCAATTAATATAATAATATATTAAGTTAAAAGCATTTTATATAAATAATTTTAAAAAATCTATTTCACTGTTAAGATAAGTTATATCATCATAAATTTTCAAGTTAGTTTTATTCTAAATGGTCTGGTAGAAAATTTTGAATTTTGTATTTTTATTAAAATATTATGCTGATGATTAAAATAAGCCACATCACATCAAAATCAATTTTATTAATATCGTCGACTTCTTAGTTCTCTTTATGGTTTATTTAAAGAAAATCTAGGTCTTAAAGCTTATTAAGCCTATATTTCGGATTTTATAAACTACAGTATATTAATCTAACTTCTGATAAATTTCCCATAAAAACAATCTTTTTACAATTTCTTTCGAAAATAAACATCGCTATTTTTTGTTTTGTATAATATATATTTTATATGTTTATATATCAACAAATACTATTAACACTAAGTAATTAGGACAAATGACATTATTTATTATTGGCATTATTAAATGTTTATCTATTGTTGAGTCAATTAAAGAAATGTTAATTATGTATGTAAATGATATTAACTTATAAACGAGCATTTATTTATTGTGACATCGTCACAATGCCGTGCTGCAATTTTTAAATCATGTTTTTAATTTATTTAATTTAAAATGTATGTTTTCACCTCAAATTAGTACTGTAATATCTTGCCCCTGTACATCATACTTTTCCTTTAACAATAGAGTTGTGCCTGTCATCTATCTAACAGCTTTCAGAGTGAAATATTTGAATTGAAATAACATGACGTCAGGTTTGCATCGGAAGTTCGTATAAAGTTAATCGCGACCACCTGCCCTAAGGTTTCCATATCTGTTTTGTCTCGTTTTTCGTTTATCTAACTCCGTCCTTGAGCTCAAGGAAAGACAGACGGACGGACGACAACGGAAATTTATAGGTCTACATTTTTTTTTTTTTTAATTGAAGCCCAACAAAATATGAAAGAGAAATATTTCTAAATGAGTTTAATAAAAAAAAGTAAAATAATTTATTAATCAATCTGTCTAATACTTCATTAATGCAAATCTAATATATCAGACACTTGGTGGTAATAATTTAAATTAAAAATAAATTAAATGTAATGCATTAAGAATGACAATTTAAAAGTCATAAAATAGTGTATATAAAATTATAAAAGAAAATGTTTATTCGATTTATCAGAAAATTACACGAAACGAAGGTTTCTTTTGAAATTTATCTATTTATTTATTTACTTTTCCTAAAAATTATTTTGGATGTAAAATACAAAGTATATAATTAAATCTTTAAAATTTTAATCATTAACCTTTGCTTTAATTATGAAGTTAAACAATATCTATTTATAATAGATATGGTTTAACTTCATAATTAAAGAACGTTATTTATGGAAGATAGTGATTTAATATTTTTTACCTTTAGTTTTTACGCTTTTCCAAATTATTACAAAAACTTTCGATAAAAATCAAAATTTATAATCGTTATTAAGCGTCTGGTCAAATTCACGATAAAAAGACTCTTAGTGCCGACACAACAATATGTGTAATATATAGCCTACATATATTTATGAATAGGAAAATATTTTTAAAACAACAAATTATAAAAATATGCATCGCTCTTAAATTTTCAATCAATAACTCAGAATCATTAATAGAAATACATAGGCCTATATGTATGAATATGAACAGCTAAGTTTTAAAATACTGTATTACAAACGAATACTTTCATGTGGAACACTTTATGCGAATCATATGCAGATTAAACACTTTATTTGCCACAATATATATCAAAATATTTGTAACAAACTTTTGTTACATGAAATAAAGATCGTTATTTAAAATGCAGTACACAGAATAATTAATTGTAACATTATTCTTCACAAAATGATTTATTTTTATGCATTTTGTCCAAACATAAAATTGGGAAAATTACACACTATTAGAATATTGTCCATAAAGACTAGACAACATATCCTTTAAAATTGCATTTTATTAATAATCAAAAAACTATTTGTATTTTTCCTGGTGTCGACATCCGATTCATGCTACCCATTAAAAAATCAACAGAATCTGAATCGATTTCAAATTTCTATGATTTTTTTATTATTGTTGAATCAAAGCGTTATTCTTCGTCCTTTCCCCCTATGTTGGTTAGGTTTGTTCAAAACCGGCAAAATCGAAATGAATAGTTACAATGTCTCGCAAATTAAATCAAATCTATATAATTCAAATAAGTCAATGTTATTGATTAAATCGATTAAATCAATTTAATCAACAAATTTATCCTTGGAACTTTGTTATATAAGTCAATGTTATCATTTCTAAGCATCTTTTTCCTAAAGGTTATTTCATTCACTATCATTATCGCTTATCAAGTAGACTGTACTACAAAACATTAAAATAAGCAATACTGTACTATACAATAACAGAAAACTTAACAAGAGATTAAATATTTCCCTCTAATTATTTCTCATAAATATTATATAGGCCTATATATTGTTATTTAAAATAAAAATTTTTGAATATGTTTTTTCTCAAATAACTTTTTCTCATGTTAATTATTTTGTAGAATTAAAAATATTTTTCGCATTATTACCATAAGAATACGTTATGCATTATATTAATTATTAGACGGGTGGATGGTCAAGGCAGTCAAGGCGTCAACCGATCGAATCCGCCAAGCCACCCCGAGAATTTTTTTTCATATGTGGACAGGCCCTGTTCCTTACTATGGGCCTGGCCTAGCCAACGATTGATATGGAAAAAATGCCCTCAGAGAGCGAAAGGACCAAAAATAAAAGAACTAATTTAATAGAAAACAAATCCTACAAGAATTTTAGTCTAATCTAATTTTAGATGTTCAATAAATGAAATTCGATAATCAATTAAATTATTTTCTGTATTTTAGGTCTTTATCCAGAGAGTCATGGCTTCGTTCAGAACATCATGTATGATGCAGAAAGAGAAGAGTTTTTCTTGATGCTTTATAATCCTAATTCTACTAACTCACATTGGTGGGAAAGTGCAGAGCCTATATGGGTAACTGCCGAAAAACGGGGAATTAAAACAGCTTTATATTGGTGGCCCGGAAGTGATGTGGAAATTCACGGTATACTACCTACGTTCTTCTTGCCACATCGATATACTGCTGGAGGAGAAAATGTCACAAAAGATATCCAAGGAAAATTAGAACACGTACTCAATATGTTCCATAGAGACGAGATTAGATTAGCTATGGTTTACTATGGTGCTGTAGATAACAATGGTTTGTATGCAATTATTAAATAATTTATTTTAACTTAATGGCTAATGATTATATAAACTATATATATAACTGATTTAATCTTTCAAAAGATAATTATAAATATATTTATATACTGAAGACTAATATGAATTTGTGCAGACCAATTGCCAAGCGGATAAAAGGCAGTGAACACCCGTACTTATCACGGGTTCGCGCCTGACTAATAGGCTGGCGGCGTGCAGATTTAGTTTTTTTTACGTGTCTAAACACCTAACTAGGGTCAATTTCCTCTCGAAAGGCATCGTTTTTGTGTTGCATTTCCTAATCCTAATGTAAACTTTTATGTAAACACTACTGTTTACATAAGTAGTTAAGGCCAATATTACTCACAATTATTCTTATATAAAGATTTACATTAAATAATAATATATTATATTAAATAAATAATACAATGTTATACTGTGAAAACTGATTTATATAATTAAATTTTTCATTAACTTATTAAAAAATCCTTATTGCTTTAAAATAAAAATGTCAAGTAGTGACATTTAATAGGCAATAAAGGTTCGTCCATAAACGTCGTGTTTTATTTTAGCTAAAATTTAAACCCCTCTCATCTTCTCCACTGGTCAAATGGGGTCTCTAGCCCAATCTCCCAAAAATCCAGTGGAAATTTTAAGACTCCTCTGTTTGGAAAAGTTACATTATGCCATCGAAAATTTAGTAATACAATTTAGTAATACACTTGGAACATATTTTAACGCCGGCGAGTTACAATTTGTCCCATATTGGTTCTATGTGTCTTAGATACTAACTAAACTATAGTTCGTTCCGTTATACAGTAGTTGTTCCGTTTTCACTAATTTGCTCCAAATCTTCTGGAAGATCCAATTCTCCTCCTTCCAATTCATAAAAATTCACTTTTTCCAATTTAGAAAAAAAATTTATGACCTTAAGTATTTTTAATATCAAATTAATTATTTGATTTTAAAAATTATTATTCTCCATAGTCCGATTTCTTTAAAATACAAAAGTACAGTTTTTCATTTTTTAAATAATTTTTTTTCCATGGTAAACTGGAAAACTATGCTTTAAGGGAATCGAACTCTGGAGAATAATTGATGATTCATTAATAGTTTTTTTAACACGTGTGTTTTTGTACAGCTTACGTGCTGGATTAAAATGACAAGAAGTATAACAAATAACGCTAAATTCTAAATGTGATTTTAATATGTTGGAAACGTTGGTTTGTTAGTTAAAAAGTACAATTTTCAGAGTTTTCTTGCAATATCAGTGCGTGCTGTATCACTCACTGTCATAAAAATTAGCGCATCAAGAAGGAGTTGGCGGAATAGAATGAAAATGTACATATGTAAATGTACCGTAGCCTAAGTGATTACGCCATTTATTACAGGAAAAAGTACAAATGATACGAGGTTCTAGTATCCTGTTGGGCTACCTCTATCGTGAATACACGACGTGATACGGGTGGGCATGGAGGCATACAGGGCCGTATTCTAGTCACTTATCTCTCGTCTCTCAATGACGATTCTAGTGCCGATTCAGTGGCAACAGTGGTGATTCTGGGCCATGTTCAGTAATGCATACACCTAAGTTAGAGTTCTGAGTGGCTTAGTTGGCGGAGCTAAGAATGTTCTGAGCATCATTGAACGATTATTCTTAGATAACTAACTGGGCAAAATGGTGGACGAAGTTAAAATTATGATCGGAACGATTGTCGCAAACGAACTGGTGGAAAAGGATGAAGAATTCAATACAATTATTCAAATTGGAGCTGCGTCAGATCGTGATGAAATTAACGAAGCAATCATTAATTGTAATTAACGAAATGGACCGTTGTCTTCTGTTAATTTAAAATGTATTGGGAATCTCTTATACAGACGTGTGATAATTTTACATTTCGAAGTCATTTTAGAACCAGTTAATGATTTAGAATGAGAAAATAACTTTGTGATGATTATAATAAAATACGTTTAGTCCAACACGAGCAGCCATCTTGCAAATCGTACGACGAGAAAAAAACAATGATGCCACTAATAGAAGTTAGCATAGATAAAAAAAACTGACTGAACTACCTAGAATTCTAGCAGTGGGAGGAGTCAAGCAATAGTAAGAAACGAGTTCAACATATCACAGCATAATTAGACTTAGCATAGCAAGAATTCTGTTTTACTGAACACGGCCCTGTTCTAAAGATTATCTTCAGGTTTTTAAAATCAAGGAATATTGATAACTTTTTTTTTATAGAACAGTTAAGAACATATTTTAAATTCAAAATTCTGTCGAATATTGAACTATTTGAATTCAAAAAATAAATTACAGTAATAGGTATATATTATATACAATTTAAAATAACAAAATAATAAAATAGATAAAAAAACGTGGGTTAAAGGTGAAAACGTTCGTTACTGTTAATAAATAATTCTCAGTGAGATAAGGTGTTCTTGCGTAGGTATAATATAAAAGCAATTATTCTCACAGTTCTACATGATTTTTTATTTAAACAAGTCATACGAAGTCTTTCGGACGTTAAGGTTAGCAACTCGATCACATGCAATCTGTCTAACACGGATCACTTTTAAAATATTAATAGTGGACCAGTATTAATTAGAAATCGTTGACCATCCTCTCTTCCTGGAGAAGGTCAACGACTACTTTTGCTCGAATTAGCTTACTTCAACCCTCTTTCGCAATGGTCCCTTTTTTCTATCGGACCAGCAGTATGGTGACATTGAAATTGGAAAATCCAGAATACGAGGTTACCAGCCTCCACAAAATATGTTTTAAGTGGTTTTCGACGGTGCCGGGTTTAAATATTTTGTACGTTTTTCGCGAAATTCCTCGATTCGTTGTCAGATGACCAATTGATACTCGGCTGTAAATGGAACAGTTTCTTAGACGTAACATTAGTAGTTACATAAATCAAATACTATAAAATAATATAATAGAAGGGTTAGAATATGAAAGAATCTACTAATCTTAATGATTGTTGTTATTTTTTGCCCGAGCGACACCGGGCTCATCTGTTAGTATGTAATAAAATAATTAGTGAAATAACTTCGTTCTGTGATTCATAAAACAATCACAGACCAACATGGGGGTCCGCAGAAAATTTATTTATTTTATTTTACATTTAATTGGAAATGTCGATGGACAGTAGATTTTCACCTCACACATAACAAAATTATCCAAGATTACAATAAAATACAATTAAAAATTATATAATAACAAGAAATGTATAAAACATAAAAAAAGTAAAAAGGGAAAGCAAAATGATATAAGGACAAAACAAAATCACACATTATATAGAAATTGTTGGCATAAATGTTTGTATTTTGTAAAGTCGTGATGAAAGTAATGCTCAACAGAAGACATGTAATCGATGGAACAATGGAACGATAAAAGAAAAATCTATGAGATAGCGATGATCGATAAAAAGGAGTATACAGATTGCATTTTCCTGGAAGGAACTTTCAGTTTAAGCCAATAATTGGGTATTATTCCTTTAAAATATTTATAAGTTAAAATACGATCGAAGTATTTGATCCTTTCTTTGAAATCAGGTAATTCAGTCTGACTCCTGCGACTTCGACATTATTAGTATATGGTAGATGGCAAAATTTGTTCAGAAGGAAATATAATTTGTTTATTTCATTAATAACTTTTACGTAATACTATATCGATGGGGCAGTCATTGCCCAGATTGATAAGCACTAGCCTATTAAAGACTAAAAGTTAGTAAAGAACATCAACCTTAGTACAGTTTGAGGATATCAGCCTACAAAAACGCCATAAAATTCCCCGGCGTATTGAGATAGATTTAGCAATTTTTTCTATATGACCTTTAAATTTATTGTCAAAAATGACCCCTAAATCATTATACGAATTTACATAATTTAAGATATGATTATAGATATGAATGTGAAAAAGAGAAAGATCTCTAATCAGAGAAAAGTACACCACAACAGTTTTACGAATGTTAATTCTTAGATTTACTTAACTAAAAGCTAAAGATAAAATTTTGAGATCGGTTGGTAAAACGTTAGGTCTTAATTTAAGAGTTTTATATCATCGGCATAAACTATAACATTAGATTTAATATTATTAAATAGGTTATTAATGTATGCAGAGAATTTATATTTTCCGTGAAAGGTAAAGCTTGGTGACAATAATTACATCAATAAATTTTTATTTAATTATATAATTTTTTGGGTTTTTAACAAGTAGATTATAGAATACAGTATTAAATAAATACAAAAAGATAGACAAAGCGGCCCATGGTCGTGAGTGTAAGGTTACATATCTCAATCACTTTTACGATTATAATTTGTAGAATTTTTTATTCAATCCCAGGGGAGAGCGAGTGCCCCATTTGTTCTCTGCGGAAGCCCGTGGAAACTAAGACCGTTTACACACGAATACATAACTTTAATATGAAGGTAATGCTGTTTTTTTTAATCTGAAATTATTTGTTAAAATAGTAATAATTTTAAAAACTTTGAATAAAACAATTAATAATTTTATAGAGAAATAGTGCAAAACTGTTTCGTTATAATGTAATATAGAATTTATAGGTTGAAATACAGGAGTTTACAAAAATACAATTGGTTTTTTTATAATTGAACAAAAAAATAGAATTTATAATTATAAAGAAGTTGTAGACAAGAGTTTCATATTATATATAACAATATTTTGAAACTTAATTATATAGTAATAATTTAGTATATGTGATTTTTATTATCAAATTTGTCCGTTTATTTACACGAATACATTTATCAATAACAACTATGACTTGTTAATTGCTTATTGTGCACGAAAAGATCTTTCTTTAAGTTCTTACTCATTTCGCCCGAAAAATTAAATAATTAAATAAAATTTATTGATCTAATTACCATATTTACTCGGGTATAAGACGATCTTGCGTATAGGACGAAGTGTGACTTTAGAGACCGAAATAAAGAAAATTAGATTTATCAATACAATTCTAATTTTATTTCGTTTAATCACAAAATATTATCAAATGATGAATAGAAAACAAAACTGAAACATTATAGTGAGCTTGACCAGAAAAAGTTTGTTTTTAATGATTCAGAATGTGCTAATAATCATTAAAAATAACAATTTAACTAATATAAAATAACTAGATTTATAATCATTGCTAAATGACCTGTATTTTATTAATGTTTTTATAAATAACGAGAAACTATTTTCTGCGAACGAATGAGATGCAACGCAGTTTTTTATTGATGGATGTAGGATTAAACCAATAAACAAAGGTGTATGTGTCTTAATTTGTTTACAATAGGTGCCAACTTACGATAAATAGACTATAATGACAACATGAAGTTCACAGAAATTATTGCAAAAACGCAAAGAATCCTTCGTTCGCGCGTATAGTACGACCTAGGTTTTTGAAGCAGTGAAAAATGAATAAAAACCTTATCTTATATGCGAGTAAATACGGTATTTGTCTTTAAGCTTTATCCCCGGGAAAGCTTTTTGCAGATGTCCATGTATTGTAATTTTTCACAGTTCTCTTTATATACGTGTATTATTATTATTTATCACTCAGAAATCAATTTCTTTGAACATGTATTTAAATTTAATAATCAGATATTTCTAATTCCAGGTCATCATAAAGGACCAGACGCACCAGAAACAAGAAATGCTCTGAAAGAAATGGATAAAATTTTAGATCATCTTCAAGGTCAGATATCGCAACGTGGACTTGCTAATCAGGTTTGTCTTATATAACCTTTTAAAAATTATTTTCAATATTATAAATTTATCTGAATGGTAGACTAGCCCAGTAGGAAATTCCCGATTTTCTGATGGGCCGTTTTTTCATATGCGTTATATTTTACCCGAGAAAAATAAGGTAATACCAAAATACAATCACTGTCTATTATACTATATTTAATAAAGTCTTATTCTAACTCAGGCCGTAAGTGGTCGTTCCGTAAGTCCAGGCCGAATATCCGTTCCTATGAGACGTACCGTACAGTACAATACAGTCCCATAGGAACGGATATTCGGCGCTCCACGATGAGCATTTTGTAATTTGAAAATAACTGATCACAACTTGGGCCGTAGGCTGTCAAGATGAGGCTCGTATTAGACTAATGCTCGGTACTTGACAGCAGTCGCTAAAAAATCAAAATAGTAAATAATATCAGTTACAAGGTTTACATCCACAAAATATTTTTTTATGTTATATTGTTATAACCGGTTCCTGTTTATTTCCAGTCTTCTATTATACTTTAATTTCTTATAAGCGTTCGTATATTTTTGAAAAAATATCTGATAATAATTGATTAACTGAAACATTACATAAAACGTCACAGATCCTGCATGTTAAAAACTCTTTTTAAAGAGCAGTATCTGTTAACCAATAAGAATACCATCAAGAAAAGAGAATTTTTTTTTTCTTGAAAATATAGGGCTGTCTATAAATTACGTAACACACATATGGATACGTGAGAGTGCAGATAATCGTTAGGATACGTTACAAGGAGGTGGGCTGTTTACAAAAACGTTACGTAATGTTAAGATTAATCATATTCGTTATTGTAAACCGCGCTTGAGTTAGGCGCTATCTGTTCATTTTTTGTATGTCCGACCATCGAAAGACCGCTCGGGATCGAGTCTGTTTATAATTTGAAAGATAACCTTGTCAGTTGTATATACAAAAGGTAAATTGTTTACAAACTGAGTCTTTGTTTATTATCTGATAAATGTATACTTTATTTCGTCAATTGTTCACGATTTCAGATGCCTTTTGTGTAAAATTCAAGTCGGATGTAAGTAAGCTAATAAATGTTCTCGTTAATCTTATCTCGCCTTTTTGATTCATTCACGGTTACAAGAAATCACCATACGTAATGCTACGGTCTAAACTCTTGGTAACAGAATGATTCATCTTTGCTTCTGGAGTGTAGCATAGCGAACGGTACTGTTTATTTCACTGCTTTGTACGTTATACATGTAATTAACAAAGTAATTACATAAGGAATAATAAATAATAAAATAAGACAATTGGGGATAACGCAGCGTTACGTAATTTTAGGAGGTTAAATGTACTGTACGACAACATTACGGGGAATGGGGTGATAGTTGAAAAGTATACAAATAGTGTTATGTAATTTATGGACGATTCCTTTTCTTTTATCTCTTCTAATTTCTAAATCATTTGTTGAAAATATATTTTGAATAAGTTTTAAATTGAATTTGCGTAGAAATTCTTATAATTCTCAGAAAATATTTTCGTAATTTTCCTAGATAATACAGTACTTCATGTTATACATCTAAATTTATAATTCTCATTGTATTAGAAGTGCATATCAAATTATCAGATAAATAAATGCATTTTATTTTAAAGAATTAATGTAATAATTATCAAATATATTATATATTCTGTTTATATAGGTAAGCATTGTTATCGTAAGTGATCACGGAATGACCAATACTGGTCCGGAATATGTAGATGAGATTAGCTTGGAACCGTTTGCCGATGATATAAAATATAGCTTATATAAAGGATCATCTACTATGATTCAGCCTGTAGAAGGAAAATTAGATAAAGTAAATATATACTTTTTCTTGATTCCTATTTACTTCATACCTTTTAATAAGAATGCGTTAACGTTGATTATTTTAATATTTCAGCTATACAATGACCTAAAACAAGCAAATATTAAAGGATTGCAAATATTTAAGAAAGAAGAAATTCCCGAAAAATATCACTTTAAACATAACAAATATGTTTTGCCATTGTTTTTATTAGCAGATAAAGGATATTTTATTAAAGCGGTAAACAATAATCGTTTATCATTACATCAGTATTAACAAAGATCTTCAAAAGCATATTTTCGATACATATTTTTATAAAAATAACCAAATTAAATTATTTTAAATTTAATATTGAAACTATCAAATATTTAATTAGTTAAGTTTTTTTTATTATTCAGATAATTACTTTATGTTGTTATTTCATAAAAAGTACGTGAAATAAACATAGATATTTATATATTTTATATTTTTCAAGCTTAAAAGGTTATTATATTTCTTTTCATTCTTTCTTTCTTTATACAGCTTTCTGATTTTAACAAAACCCGAACGAAATCTGAACCCATTATTTATGGTTATCATGGATATGATCCAAACGTCGTTGAAGACATGAGAACTATATTCTTTGCTAGAGGACCAGGTAAATCTATTCAACAAGTAAATTATGTCTTTTTCAGTTTATTTAGAGTTCTAGTTCCTCGAAATCTGACTTTCTTCAAAAATACACGACTGAATCTGTAACAAGTATTGATATATCTATAATGCTAAATATTTAATAATGCATTATAAATTAATTTATTATAACATTAAATTGCATTAATGTAGTGAATAATTCGTCAATGTTTTATAACTGTTCATTTATAATTAGACTAGCAGATGAACCCGACGTTGCCCGGGCAAAAAAATAACAACACCGAAGGTTAAGATTAGAAGTACGAAATAATCTTTTAGGTAATTTCATACTTCTTACCCTTTATTGTATTATAGTATTTGATTTATATAACTACAAAGATTATCTTAGGCAAAGGTATCACACCGAGTGATCAATCAACACATTTTAAAAATTCTTTAATTAATTAAATTGTTGTACAGTAGAGTTTTAAATTTTTAAAATGTGTTAGATTGGTCGCTTGGTGTGATAAACCTTTACATAAGATAACCTTTGTAGTTTTATAAACCAAATACTAAAATATAACAAACATTAAAACGAAAACCATATAAAGACTTTGGTAATTTCAGCCTATCACTGTCATGTTTTACTCAGACGGTACTAAATGGTACACTTTCAATGATCAAGTAGACAGCAATTGAAAATATATCTTAAACTTTTTCAGATATCATATTTTTTCCTAATGTTAATTCTAAGAAACTGTACCATTCACAGCCGAATATCAAACGGTAACATGCCAACGAATCAAATTTCGCGAAAAACAGACCAAATACAAACTCTGCGAACCTCCAAAACCTTTAAAACATATTTTTTGCTCGCTGGTAACCTTGTATTATGCAATTTTTTGTTCGAATGCCACCATACCGCTGGTTTGATAGAAAGAAGGGGCTGTTGCAAAAGAAAGTTGAGGTAATTCGACCAAAAGTAGTCGTTGACAATTCTTTCTCCCGGGAGATCAACGACTACTAATTAATACTGGTCTACTATTAATATTTGAAAAATGATCCCTGTTGGATAGGTTGCGATGGCCCCACATGTGATCGTAGTTGCTAACCTTAACGTCTGAAAGACTTCATATGATGTGTTTAAATATAAAAACTTTTGTAAAAATGCAAGAATAATTGCTTTTATGTGATAATAAAGTGTTTATATTTGCAACAGATTTATAAACTATAAGGAAAGTATGTTCTCGTAAATATCGCGTTTATAGAAAAATTATTGGGTTGCAATTTAAAAAAATTGTAGCCTATAAACTCTGTCTGCCCGTCTTTCTTTAATCTCGAGAAAGGAGTTAGATAGATGAAAATCGAGACCACATACGGAAAGCTTAGGGCAAAAGTTCCAGATTAACTATATACGAACTTTTGAACTTTGAACCAGAAGTTACGTTACTTGAATTCAAAATTTTTTTCTCTGAAAGGAGTCAGATAGATAGCGGGCACAATTCTATTGCTAACAGGAAAAATATGATGTACAGGAGCAATAACACCACTAAAAGAATTGAGAACATTATGGCGAAAAGTTGCAGCCAGACATTGTGATGATGTCACAATAAATATTCGCTTATTAGAATTAGTTTGGTTATTTGGTTATGGCAACGTGACACTCGAGCGATCTGCCGAGGGGGGTGCATCCCGGGAAGACTTTTATGGGAAGCCGAACCCTATTTAGGTGTTACTAAAAGGAAGAAATCCCGGAAAACTCCACGTAGCCAGCCTGTTGGCCATGCCCGAACCTATAACTACCAATGTTCAGTGGTTTCATCTATTTGGCTACTGGAGGGCACCTATACAATTAAGAAAATGCCGTTCAGAAATGAAAAAACTCGAGTTGTTAGATGTGGAAACATAAATACTGTACTTTTGGACTTTTTTCAGGCTTACGCAGGCTTAAACACTTTCGATTCTACGCAGACAAGTGCTATGTTCTACCTGTCTCAGTAACGATGTAGTGCGCCTATTTCGTGCTATAGCATTCTCGCAAAAAGTGAATATAATATATATATATATATTTAAAAAATATTCTATTTTTTATAAGAATTTTATTTATTTTGGTAAAGTTTTTGCTAATAGATGGCGCTACGTGTAAATCACAAAACCGAATGTACTGTACAGTACAGTACAATAGAAATTGATTTATAGAAATGCAATTGATACTTCGGGCGGGATAAACGACATGATCTAAATTAGAAGTATTTGAATGTAACTGCCGAATTTCGTAGCAATTGGTCGAATGGCCTAGGAGTGTATAGCGAACGAACAAACATACTGATTTATATAGAGATTAGCTTACAATTCCAGTAAAATTTAACTTTATACAACTTATTGATAAACTTCATATATATTTTTCTGTTTTACTTTGGTATTTATCATTTATTAGTTGAAAGACACTTTAATAGTCTATATCTGTCGATAAAGTAATGCAATTTATATTACCTAATTATGTTAATTTATTATAAATGGACAACTTCCTAAGAAAGTCTCAAAATGTAATAATTTTGAGACTTTCTTAGTTTACTATAAATATCACAAGCATAAATATATAAATACAGTATATATTTTTACTTAATATTTCCAATAGCGAATGGCAGTATTGTTGATAGAAACATACAGAAGGCGATGGATCAATTAGTTTTCTTCTGGATACAGCCTTTTATATCAATATACTTCTGTGTATTAAACCATAGTACAAAAAGCAAACAAGCAGAAAAATTCTTAAAGTTTACCTTTGTTTTGTAATTATCGTTTTATATAGTTTAACTGTAACTTTAGAATATATAATATTATCGTTCATTGATTTATGCACTGTATATTCATATTCAATGGATTTAAACCTTTTTTTTTTTATCAAACTCAAAATCATCAATCATATTCTTATGTACTATTTGCAACAGTCTAACTAATAACAATTAAAATACAATAACGTACTGGTATAATATATACAGATTTTGGTAAGTTATAAACGTTATTTTAAAAATTAGTTTCTTTTTAATGTTTGGTTACAGATAGTTATCTGTAACCAAACATTAACTGTGTATATCTGTATATTGGTTACATATCTGNCATGCATTAGAACTTATATAACGTAATACAAATATTATAACGATAAAAAATTAAATATTTATTATATATAGATATATTTTATTTCAGGTCTAAAGAAGAATTATCTTTCGCCTCCAATTGAGAATGTAGACCACTATAATTTAGTTTGTAAGCTGCTACAAATGGCTCCTTTGAAAAATAATGGTTCTTGGGATAGAGTAAAAGATATGCTAGGTGAACTTCCTAATTCTGGATCCACTATTAAACCTTTATTTTTATTAGGAATTATATGGGTGGTGAAATTTATATTTTTCATTTAGAGATATGTCTTTATGCTACATTTTAGACGATATATTGATATATAAACAGATAATTTCTCGATAGGAATGTTTTTCCAATTTTGTTGTAAAATTCTATCGTTTTTTCTTATGAATTAAATCAAAAGCAATCTATATCGGAAGGCTGAAAGAACATATTACAATGAAAACGTCATTTCAATTTGATATGATTTTTTTAGTAACCTATATTCCGAAGTACCGTACATTCAAACCTCTGAACAACGGTCACTAACGGGAACATAAATAATGGCCTTAAATAGAACGGGCTCAGCAAAACATTAAACAATAACCAAACACCTTTATCGTTACCGAGAAAGTTTATTTAAAACAAACGTTTTCGATCTATTCCATAGGCCATCGTCAGGTTGAAAACGGACAATTGGAAGATTTCGTTCCACAAGATCGAATACAAATATTTAAACCAAACACCTTTCTCGGCAACGATAAAGGTGTTTGGTTATTGTTTAAATAATGGTCATTGTTTGGAGGTTATTTAATATGCACTTCAAAACAAAACGACTGTGAAGAAATGCCGCCATTTAAAGATGGTCTTTATTGGAGGTTTTACTGTATTTTAAATATTCTAATTAATCTGTTTTTAAATATCCATTAATACATTTTAAACACATATATACATTTTTAATTTTAAAACTGTATATTGTCTCGCAAAACTGTAATATAAAAGCTAATATAAATAATCATGAAGTTCATTTATATAATAAATATACAATTTATGTGTATATATATATATATATGTATATGTATGTATATTATACATAAGCTATATATAAAAAAATAACAATGTATTTTAATTAATAAAAAAATATTGAAAACTTTTAGCAGTTGTCATATCTATTATATACGAGTATATACTGTATATGTAAAGGAATAAGCATTGAAAAACGTCACACAGAGCCAATATTTCATCTATGGCACGTGATCTATATTTTACCAATCATGCAAGTCTAACATCGCACTACAGCGAAACGAAAGTTCCGCCATTACTTGTCTCTTCGAAGATTTAATCTACGATTTCAAGTACTTACAGCACTATTCGATTTAAAAATTTGTCGTAATCTGCATATATTCTGATAGTATTTATACATTTATTAAATACGTATTTTTCCTAATTAGTTTCGTATTTATAGTTTAAGATGTTTCATCTTAAAGATTTCTATTCCGCTTAATAATAATCGCGGTGCTTCCGGCTCTGTTAGTGTGGTTCTATTTTACCTTTTAAAATTTACTTTCTTAGATTTTTAATTAAAACTTTTACATTCCACAAGTTTTTATGCTAAATCTAATGCATAATCAATCAACGCCATTAATTTAAAATAACTTTTTGTTTTATTCACACATATTAATTTCTAAGTCATCAATCAATATATATAATAAAGGTAAGTGTACAATGTGCGTGCTGCTAAAACTCAAAAACGAGTCCCGGTACGATCAAGGGAGTTATATGGTGTGGTAGCCCTCTATCCCCCATCCATGAAGAAGATTCCCGTTTTTACCTGAAGGGCGTGCTATTGAAGATATAAGGGCTGGAAGTTAAGGCTTACCCTGAAGAACTCGGCTTCTATTGTACTATTTTTAGATGCGATTTTTTGCGTTTTTGACTGCGTTTTAGTAGGCTACCACATTTAATAGTGTACTACGGGGGATGAAAGAAACACTTCTTTTATCCCCCGTGGTACAGTACTTCTTTCCTTAACAATGGAAGTGTTAACATGGAGTGTTAAGAATGGAAGTGTTAACATGGAGTGTTAAGAATGGAAGTGTTAAATTAAAAACGAAAGTGTTGAGTAACAATGGAAGTGTTAAGAGAAAGCGGCGTGCAAGATTTACAGGCGCAGATGCGGTGTTTTGCGTTTTTGCAGAAAATCGAACATATTTTTAGACCCACGTAAAAATTCTCTAATTAGTCTGGAAACGGGGGACCTAATTCTTGCATTCTGTGAAAACGGGTAAAATTGGCTATAATGTAATTCTAATCTTAATCTTAAATGTTTTGGAATAGTCGAGGACCGTTATGTGTGAGTAATTGGAATGGCTTTTGGAGACATGTGACGCACATACTTCAGTTGATTTTTCATAAGTAAAAGTGTACGAATAACAGAAAAAAGTAGAAAGTGAAAAGTAAAAAAAAAAAAAAAAACAATGCCAAAGCATAAGAAAGAATTTTTGCGGTCTCGAATCATATCTCAAAGGAAAAAGATGGCGCGGAGAAATGAAACCACGGAAGAAAGAGAAGTACGTCTAACATTGCTACGAGAAAATTATCAACGAAGCAAAAATAATCAGACAGAAGAGCAACTTGAAAAATATAGAGAAACACGTCGAATCAGAGAAAGATTATGTAGAGGAAGAGAAACAGTCTTTTAGCTATTAAAAAAACTATATTACATATAAATGTACGGACAAATAAAAACCCAGCGAAGCGGGTACTTGCAGCTAGTAAATGTATAACTATAAGGAAAATAAGTACAATTCAAATTGCAACATAAAAGGAATTTAATGAAGACTCTATATCATGTACTGTATATAGGTTATTAGAAGCGTGATTGCGCCGCGCACCTACTAGTAAATCAATATAACAAAATTAAATAATTTATAATAACAGTTTTTATTAATAAATTCAATAAGTAATAAATTCATTTCAAAAGTTTTGAATCAAAAAATGCATAACATAGATTCATAGAACAAGAAACATACGACATTATTATATAAGTCTAATGAAATATAAGTCTACTTTAAAAAATGAAAATAAAAATAATGAAATACGAATTAATACATATTACTGATAGTTATCTTTATCATGTTTTTCAATGATCTTTAATTGATCATCTCGATTTTAGGGCAGCGCAGAATAGTTTTAGCCCCTGAGGCAAACCTCATACCTATCGCCCCTGATTCAACGTTAATTACAAAAAATTTCTACGGGTTCATTTTGTCGGCCCAAGGTCAGCACCCAGAGTATGTGCCCACCTTCACTCCCTTAGTTACGCCGCCGCTGCTTGATTTATATCAATTCTTCAGTTTAGTAACATTAACTAATACAGGTACTTTAATTTATGGATTTACGAATTTGATGTCTCTGAAAAACGATAATAGGAACAATATTATTTTGCACTCAATATAATTGGAATGGTAGATTGACAAGGTTAGCTAAGTCTTTCCTTTAATTTCACTTTTCCTATAGTTTGTATATAAATTTTGTCGTAAATGTGTTCCGCTCAAAACACAGCATGTAAATCTTCCTTTCACATAAAGAATGTGTTATTCGTCGTACCAATAAAAGCACAGTAAGTCTTTCATCTGACATTACAGTTCATTTATTTATTTAGATATAATGCCATTTTCAAATTCATTTCATTGCATATTTAATTACAACTATACGCTATCACATGACATTTATTTTTTATTTCTGCGTTATTATATCAATATTATATATTATGTGTTATTATATTAGTTGTTTATCACTGATCAGAAAACGTCCACCAGTGGCCGAGTAAATGAAACTACTGAACACCGGTCGCAGGTTCGCACCTCGCCAACGGGCTCCTCGTAACACCTGAATAAGGGCCAGTTTCCCATAGGAAGTCCTCCCGGGAGGCATTCCCCCTTGGCAGATCGCCCATATGTCGTGTTGCCGTAAACCAAACTGATCAGAAAACTATTGTTTGATAAATCACAGTTCATCTTCTATATCAATAGATTTGGTTAAAATTTAAATCTATTGAAAGTGGCCTCGAATGCTCAGTTGCTTGGACTTATCTCTTCTGTAATAATTGAAACCATTTAGCTCTCCATTTAGGCTTTGTCAGCGAGAAAACGGAACAAGAAATCTATATAAAGGTATGTGGGGGCCGAGGAGGGAGAAATTTTAAAAAACTAAATTAACGATAATATGTGATATATATCGTCATCGTCTCCCTTGCCGTTTGGACTGCCGAGCGATAACAATCAACCACATATGGAAGCAGTTGAGTCAGAGATAGATGTCTCGTTTACAAACAACACAACCGTTTATTAAACACGAAAGAAGCTTACAAGATTTCCGCGATCTTGGAAGTTCTACGGCGGCTGCGGCCTCTGAGTCTTCCTCTCCTTTCCAAGATAGTCCCATTTTGAAGGAGTGTCCCTTGTTCGCGAATGAACAATTCGATCGACGTCTCGACGGCTCCGGGACGATGCAGTCGACTTCCGTTGATGGAAAGATGTCGATCCGAGGTCTGGAGATGGAGACGAAGATGGGCGCGAGACACACGCACAACAATAGATCCGCCACTTGGAACTTTCGGGAGAAGAAGCCGTCGCGTCCTTAAATTCCCGGAGATTTATCCGTTTTCCTCCGATTCCCCTTTCCGATTGGTCTCTCCTTATCGCATGATGATAATTAGAAACCTTTCGGGGGCACGGGAGAGGTCAAAATCGAAGTTTAATTCGATCTTCAACCGGAAATAGTCGACGGATTTACATTCTTCTATTGTTTAAAAGTTAGCGTCGCGTTTTCATATAAAAAATTTATTTCTAACTACTATTTTTTTTCTTTAAAAAAGTTATTTTAACGCAAATTTTAATGAGGGTTCGGATCTGTCCAGAGCCTCACATATAATAAGAAATCCAGCTAGTTGAGACCGAAAAAATAGATAACCAAATTCGCTCTGCAACACCATATACTCTACCAAAAAGAACCAATATGGAGACTGCCGCAATGCATCACGGTATCGTGTTTTTAACGCTTTTCCACCCCATGAGCATTAATAGGGCCTCTTTTAGCAAACCCATTATGGGTTCAGCCAGTCCCACAATGGGTGGTGAGGGACGGGGTCCGATAAATCCGGGCCACTATCTGAAAAATTCCTGGAGCTTTTTCGACCCCGTATCCCCAAAGCGGTAGGCTGCCACCTTGATCGCTCGGCTATGCGGTCATCCATGGTATCGTGTCCCGATCTTGTGTGATAGATTGTAGTTCGTCGTTTCTGCAAACTAAGTTAAAGTAACGCCATCTATGAAGAAACCGACAGTGTCATCTTGTGTCCCAAAGACTTTAAACTACAAGGATAGCCAGATCCCGTATATTTGTTAGCGTGACCTTGGAACTATGTGACGTCACAGCAAGCCCTCTACTTCAACATGACAGATCTTTCAAATAACAAAATACGATAAAATATTAAATCATTTCTTAATTAATTATAAAATTACTACTAAATGTAAACTACTGTAGAATTTTCGGATTTAATAAGTGTACTGTACGTCAATAAATTTACAAGTCTTTTGTCTAATATTTATTTAACAAATTAATGAGCTATATTTTTTATTATGTGATTATCTTACTTAACTTTTTAATTTTTTTTCGACAATCACCATTTTCAGAAGGCATTCTTTTCAATATTTTATAGTTTTCTTGTTTAAGATTTCTATAATTAATTCTTATTATAGTTCTTAATTTACAAAAATCTTTTATTAAAGTAAAAGGTAAAACTGTTTCCACTGACTAATTCTGTACAACTCCGGGGCCTTTTTTATACGATTCATCGTGATATATTTCGAAATATTTATTCCATTCTATAATTTTTGCTAGCCATTCATCAGTAGGTTTAATAAGCCCTCCATAAGATAAATGTTGCACCCATGACGGAATGCTATAGTTGTAATGATTTTTAATTTTGTTAGTGGAATTAATTAAGTTTGGGTATTTTTCTTTATATTTATAGGCAAAATATCCTGCTATATACTCGAGAGCATCGTAGGAAGTTTCTTCAGAGATTGTGTTAAAGTCTAGATTGCATGTAGAGTTTCCTGAAGATTTATTTGAAGAAAAAGTAGTTTTACATTCAGTATATTGGTCTGTATTTTCACTTGATACTTCTACATGTGCTTTCTCTAAAACTTTGGGTATAATATATTCCTCTTGTCTTCGATCTGTAGTATTTACTTTTGACTCTAAAATACCAGGATTCTTACCTAAAATAATCAATCTAATCCTATATATAGCATTTAATGGGCTTGGATGTTCATTAGGACCCCGGCTTCTATTTTAAAAAAAAAAGTTTTCCAGACAATCTTGATTTAAATTGTGAGTGCAGATGTATTTTATATCAAAAGTCGATTTCATATCTTGAAAAAGATCAATTAGCGATTTCATTGAGATTATCATTCCTTTCTGGAAAATTTGGAGGGCATTTTTTCCACTTGCTCTCATTGTTGAGATTATTTTTATCATTTTATTTAAATGTTCTTCTTGTAATTCCAAGTCTACACCATATCCATTTTTGCTTGGAACAGAACCTTTTGGTGCATAGCTATTAAAAATGTCGAACCACATATTTATATCTCTAATATACGTTTCATTGATAATAATAATTGATTCATAATAAACGTTTCATTGATATTCACATTCAATTCTTTCCATAAACTTATGTTACTGCAACTACAGTCACTGACGCAAGCTACTACATTATACGATAGTAAATAAAGTTCTGCTATTAATTTTAAAAGTATTTCTCTTGTCATTTTTTGATCAAACCCGATGTAAACAGGTTGCTTCCAATTTGAAAAAAGAAGGTTATTATTGCAACCATACACAGCACACCTAGTACTCAGCATTTTGTTCTTCACCTAACATAAAAACATAGCTTTAAATATTTAATGACTTATATTTAAATCATCTTACCTTATAAAAAACTTAGTCAAATAAAACAATTACAGAAATATTAAAATAAATCACTTCGTTAATCACAAAGGATATATCGCGCTTTTTCTTTGTCTCCGGACAAGCGCGATATAACGACGGGCTACTACTGTATTTCGAAATTTGCTCTTGGGCTCTTTAAATTTATAATTATGGACTTGAATGAAGCTTAGTTGATCGCATAAAAGCCACGGACTGTGAATTGTTTATTATTTAATTAATCACTTATCTAAATGATCGACTAAATGGTCTTGCGGCAAGGAGTCAATCTATCGAGATATAGATGATCCGGATTCACATCCAATTCAAAACTCTATAATTTATCATGGATAATACAAATCGAAATAATATTTGCCATTCTTTACTGATGTCGGCTGATGTCCTTTCTGGTAAGCAATGTGGATGTTCTAACAGATGAAATTACTGCTGGTTGTATTCTCTTATGCTGGTGTTTCTCAATGGAAATCAAATTATATTACAACCAAATGATGACCGAGTGTTGACATTAAACGAAACCCCGACCAAATGATAATTTTTTAGCTTAAACTTCAACCAAAAGTGAACTTTCACAGTGGTTGTTACATCAAGTTGTATTAATCTATTTATAATAATTTAAATTATTATTATAATTTTTATGCAGAAAACTACTAAATATGAAAAAAAACTATAAAAATTGTATTTTTAAAAATTATTTTAGTTTTATACTAATAAGATGGCAACAATGACTTTGTAGACAATCAATCATGGCGGCATTTTTGTGTGTTTTTTGTACTTTAAATATTATTTTACTGTCTGCCGTAGTTTATTCTTCTGATTGTAAGTGCTTTTTAATTAATTTTAATTTAACAAATCCGTGCTAAGTTCGTCTGTTTATCAAAATGAGACGAAATTGTTTAATTCGAGGTAGTGATCATAATGACATTTTCAGTTAATTCTAAATGTTCTAAACCAATGGTTCACAATTAGTTTTTCCTGCGTACCACTTCAAGAAAGAGCTCAAACTCGCGTACCCCTATAGCAGAAATTTATATTAATCCATACTAATAATATAAATTCGAAGGTAATTCTGTCTGTCTGTCTGTCACCTTTTCACGTCTAAACCACTGAACAGGTTTTAATAAAATTTGGCACAGAGATAGCTTACATGTTGGAGATGGACATAGGCTACGTTTTACTGCGAGGAAATATCTTATTCCCACGAGAAAATTCGTTATAATGCGGGCGAAGCTGTGGGTAGACAGCTAGTGATAAATAGAATAAGTTGGTTTTTTTACATTTATTACCTTTAAAATACAATTCTAATAATAATGAAAATAACATAAGGTTATTTAATTTTAATGTGGCAAATGTGCATGATTTTCTTTGCACAACTTTGTAAAATCTGGTTGCTTTTTGGTCAGCTTCAGTCTCAAATCATCTTAGAGTTGAAGTTGGTGACGATGTCTAGTTTTCATGTTTGTCATGGCTGAAAATCCACTCTCTCAGAGGTATGTTGTGCAAAATGGTAGTAAATATTTTATTGCCACTTCGCTAACATGATAATAATGATAATTGTACAATTAACACAATTTTTGTTTCTTGCGTAAGAATTTCATTTAGGTATTGTCACAAATGCATTTTTTTGATGAAATTTCAAGAATATTTTTAGTTATAAATAAGTGAATTTCTGCATTCGACATCATGTTGTAAATTGCTGAATTTTTGATGGTCCCTCCATTATTTTTTTGATTGCTTCATCTCATGCATTTAAATTTTAAGTTGACCAATTTTAGATTGCCATGCGTACCCCTTCATGCAATTTTGTGTACCACTAATTGGGAGCCATGGTTCTAAACCAAAGGGTAATGAAGGATAAACTTTTACTTAAAATTTTTCAAGAAAACTTACCGCATGTTAAAATAAAGAAATTGCTTTTAGTCCTTGGTATAATTAAATTAAAAATCTACTAATGTGAGATAGATAATAAGGACTTATCACACCAGTGATAAGCACAAACACCCAAGTGTCAATGGAGTACATTTAATAAAAACAAAAAGGGTGTACATTAAAATCGATTACATGAGTAATTAACATGAAATAACCAAAATGCATTTTGGACTATCGGAATAGTCCCTCTTCAGTTGGTATACATATAAAAAAGTTATAAGTTATACCACCTGAAGAAGACCTCGGTGGAGGTCAAAAACATTAGTGAAGATTGTTACGGACACAACACTGTTATAAAAAAGGTTTTGTGGATTGTTATTACTCAATGCAGTGTTAAGATTAGAAGTCGTTTTGTGTTAAAAAGTTATAATACTTAAAATTACACAAGATAAAGGAACCACTATAAAGTTATGATCATTGAACATTAAATGGGTGCAGAGAAGACAGGTTTAAGAAGGCTTCGCGATGTTACACAGTAGCTTGACATAAGAGTTACTAATACAGACAGTATTAAAAATTAGTGGAATAATAAGGTAATGATGCTATACAAAACAAATTATATCTACATATCATAACAGTATATATATCAAGCTATAAATAAATGCAATATTGTTATATTTTGTGGCATTCTAAAAGATAGTCTGATGTTTTAAGATTTAAATGATGTTCAATATGGAAATTGTTTCCTCTACATTACATAAAGCTAAATAAAATCAATACAAATAAAAATTTTTGTTATATTTTGTGGCATTGTAAATAATACTGCCATGATTGTGGAACTGGAATATAGAGTTAATGCAATCTCCCTTCATGTCTGCTCTATGACTTTCAAGAGCCTCCAACAAATATATTATTAAGTTTAATGTGTTTAGTTAGGATAGTTATAATTGTCAATTATAATGATCATTACAATGTTGATATTTAGGATTATTTAGGTAATGCATTTAGAATTTTTTATTTTACAATCTATATAAAGTAAATTATTTTTGACTTTATTCATTATACTCATTTTTGAATGAAATATTTCTATTAGACTGTTCTGATAACTTTTGTTCAGAAATTTAATTACTCATTGAAATATGATATATATATATTTCAGTAAAAATATATATATATATATTAATAAGATAAAATATTATTCCAATGCATATACACAAACATGAATATAATTGTGAATTTATCTGTAAACTTAAAATATAATTTGATCATTTTAACATATTTTTAGAAAGTAATACAACAATGATAATATAATACATTTCATGCATTTCAGTCATCTGTTTTCTCTAAAAAGATACAGATTGTGAATCTTTTCATATTTATTTACTAAACAAAGTGTTTCTTTTAAAGAAATAACAATTAAATGATATTTGAGATATTTGATATTTCTTAAGAATTAATTAGGCTATTACAAATATATTTAATTTAAATTAAATTTATTTCAAAACTGAATTCTGATTAGAGATTTGTTTAGTAGTAATTTTAAAATCTCAATCTAAAATTGCTTCAAATTATTGCACATGCACAGTATAAGTGCCTAAAGGAAAAAAGAAAATTTCAAGTAGTGTTATCTAATCAAGTATTAATGATAACAATAGAGAATCATGATATAAACAGTAAAAATAAGTTCATAATTTTATTAAAAATAATTCAGTAAAATTAACTGATATTTAGGTAATAANAATTCTAAAGGCAGATAACATAAATTATTAATATATATATATATATTAATAAATGTGCAGTTTTATCTATATTTGCTTTGTTTAATATAAATAATGGTAGAAACAAACTCATGATTACATAGAATAGTGTTTCCCAAACTTTTTTGAGCCCCTGTCCCCTTGGTTCCATAAACTTCTGCCCCTAACCCTTTTTCCTTGTTTGAGAAAAGCCTGCCTGGAAATATTCGTAGAAAAACTTTTCTATGAACCTCAAAATATGTCTTTACTCCATATCTGGAAACCATTAAACACAATGTTTTTTCTTAACTATTTTAATGATGAAAGGGACTGTTCAGTCAGGACCCTGACTCCAGTACTCCCTGCCACCACCATTTTATTGTTCCTAGGTTTATTCACTGCCCCAGGGAGCAGTAGTATTCACTTTGGGAACCACTGATATAGAATAATGTCATGTTGTTGGAATTAATATATGTCTGAAATTACTAACCAACCAACCAATCTGAAATTATTATCATCTTTTAACAATAATAGAGACTAACATTTATTTATATTTTAACATATATTTATAATTTATGTGATGTCTTAGAAATATCATCTTCAATGTCTCTTATTTGTTAACTCATTAAAATATTTCCAAATGTAAGTTTATAATATAAAATTTTTGTAGACTTATTTTATGTTAAAATATTAATTAATTATATTATAGATCATTATTTTACAGCTGTTTACTTAGAAACTGGAAAAAATTATAATAGAACTAGTGAAATAGATATATATTGCCACAGAGGAATTGAAAAAGCCATTTCAAACACTTGGAGGAGTGTTTATGTAAGTATTGATAGAATAATTTATCATATATTTTTTCATTATTATCCAATATTCTCTCTACTGCACTTTTTGTTTTTATAATTATTTTTTAATTTGTTTAAAGGTGGATTTTACTTTACAAAGATTCATATTTGTGTTTTATTTTAATTTTTTTTTTTTTGACTGAAATAAGTGAATCACATGATGTAATATTTGTGATTAATAGAAAATAGCTAAATAATGCTGTCAATCTGTTTTTTTACAAAACAAAAGTTATCTCTATTTATCAATGAACCATTTAATGACATTACTGACATTAAAAAAGATAATTTAGTAATGTAAAAAATTTTATTCAGACAAACAATACATAAATTAATATGTTGCTACCATTTTAAACCTACTCAAATAGACTTTCAATCAAATAGAATATATTATATTAATAATATGTCAATAAAACATAAATAAACCTTTTTTAAATTATTTTAACATATTTTGAAACTTGAATATCATCTTGAAATTAAGAATACAACTTTATACTAAATATTTTGTAATTAATATAAAGTTATACGTAGTACAATCCAAAAGTTCAGGGACTTGGCTTAAAATTCCTTACCTTAAAAAGTTTATATTGCCGATGCATACCCACCTTTAAAGTAATCACCTTGGGCAACGATACACTTTTGCCAGCGCTCGTATAACTTCTGGAAGCACTGCTGGAAGCCATTTTTTGAAACCTCCCGTAAGGCCTCCTGCAATGCTGCTCTCACCTCATCTGATGACACAAAACAGTGTCCCTGCAAATGCTTTTTCATTGATGGAAACAAATAAAAATCACACGAGGCTAAGTCCGGTGAATAGGCGGGGTGTGGAAGCACATTAATTTGAGTTTTCATGCAGAAGATACCAGTCTCCACTTTGCCAGATCTGTGGCCATTTACGACAAATGAATTCCCTCAAACGACATAAAATGTCTAGAATGTCTTGTTTACTGTTCTGCCTTTAGGAATAAATTCTAAATGAACAATTCCTTCAGAATCAAAAAACACCTCCATCGTGACTTTTCCTTTGTTAAGATTTTCCGTTAAAATACGCTAGCAACTAGTCTTTGATAAGTGAGTAGCCGCAGCAATTTTTTCAAGAGTTTGGCTGCAATCTTTGCAAACATATTGAGAGTCCAACTCAACATTTTCCTTGTTCCGTGAAGTCAAAGGTTGGCCAGAGTGTTCATTGTCTGCAATGGATTCTTGGCCCTCTTTAAAATGCCGATGCCATTTGTACAGCTTTGATTTCACCATGATAAAATCACCATACACCTTTCTTAGTAATTTTAAAGTCTCCATAGGTGTTTTACCTAAACGCTGACAAAATTTAATGTTGCAGCACTGTTCTTGAAACTCCATTTTTATTATTGTGAAACCACCGGAAGGGGGTAGGTCTCCCAATCCGGCAACAGGTTGTTAAACCCTTTCACTGTCAGGATGGGTGGTTGAAGGGTTCTTTTTCCCGTTGTAACGGGTCGAGTGGCGGAGGGAGGAGCACGTCGGTGAGACGACAGGCGATATACGAGGAAACGAGGAGGCCAGATATAACATAAGAAAAAGTAACAATTTATTAAACCAAGTAATACAACGTATAGTTCACGTCCCTAAAACACGGGGAGACCGAGAGAGAGCTTACAATAATTGGTTCCATACCTCTTGATCTGTTATCCACGCTACTCTTTGAATTAGGAAAATTTCTCTTCTAGGAAAGTTCACTGATGTAGGAAAGGTCACTGTTTAACTATTTGAATCCTGGATTTAGGGAAGTTCACTAGACAAAAAGGACACTATTTGAAATTGGTCTTCTTCCGGCACCTGCTCTGGTACGACTCCCCCGAGAAGGGGAAGGAAGGGGTTTTTATAAGTTCGGCGTGGGAGAATGGTCACGTGATTGATTGTTGTGAGGTAAAAGGTATGTAGATGGGTCAGAGTTGTTCCCGGGACCATGCTAACTATCAACTTTGGCGTTGGAATGTGGGATTAGTTTCGAATTGAACGGATGTTTATGTCGAATGTAAACGAAAAGTTTTTTTTTCGTTAGGTTCCACTATAAGTTAAAAGAAAATTTAATTAGATTTTAAGCAAATACGGGACAATTAATCGACAGATAGTCGGCAAAAATTCCGGATTTCACATTATGTCACAAAACAAAGGTAATTATCTCTGAAAGAAAACAACAGCACTGTGGTTTAATCACGTGACATGGGCAAAATCAACCTGAACACGTAGAAAAGGTTTGATAGAATCAATTTCATATGCTGTAACTTCAAATGTGTGCTTTTGTTGTCATACATTACTGTAGTCCCCAAACTTTTGGATTGTACCATGTATTCTTAATTTGAAGATGATATAACAATCAAGTTACATTAAAATTTGATTTTATAATGTAAATTTAAACCAAGCTATTTTTTTTTTAAAGTTTTGTAAATATTTCTGATGAAATTGGCATGAAAATATTTTTAATTACTTTTATCAACATTAAAAAAATTATATATAAATAATTTTAATTGATAATGCAATCTTTTTGAATAATGAAAATGCTGGAATAATCATAATTAAAATTCAAAAATTACCTTATAATTATTTTTTTAAATTATTAAATATTTTTTTTGAAATAGCTTGTTTTTATATTATATAAAATACCATCCTGTAAAATGATGCTGCAATAGTTATATATATATATATATATATAGTTTGAAGGTTACATAAACTTCTTAGAAGAAAAAATATAAAAATTGTAGTAAAATTAAGATGCAAGAAATAAAATATATTAAGATTATTTCAAATGAGATAACATATTTTCTTAATAAAAATATTAATTTTGTTTTTTATCTTTTGTAATTCATGCTAGTGAGGCATTATCATTTTTATAGTATGATATTTTGTTTATAGATAAATATGTTTTAAAGATTTTGTTTACTTTTAATTAAATAAATACAAAATTTTAAGGATTAATTTTATTATTAAAAATGTTTTAGCTTGATTTTCGAAAATTATCATCTGATTCTAAATTCTTTGGAGGAGAAAATACAAGTGATGTATTAAAGCAGTATGTTGATCATAAAGCATCATGGTTTTCTTTCTGGAAATTTTCTTCTATACAATTCCCTGTTTTCAATAATTATTGTATTGGCATTTATAGTGAAGATGCATATGAATTTCAATTTGTTGACATTTGTAAGTATGTTTTATAACATTAAATCTCTTTTTAGATAAATGTAGATCAGTGTTGTTGAACCAAAATTGTTTACTGGGCCAAAACCAAAAATAAAAAGTCATTATGGGCACTACATATTTACTTACAACAAAACATATACAATTATATATTATTTTGTATGTATTTTAATGTAAAACTTGCTTTTCAATTTTTTCACTTAATTTTTTAATATCAACAGGTATTTTTGATATTGTACAACATGGTTTTTTTAAGTTTTCATAAGTTAATCTATTACAACTTTTACATTTAGCAATCTTCAATTTTCAGAAAAAAGATTCACAAAGAATGGCAATTTCCATTGCAGCTATAATGCTCATTACTAGTTTTTTTAGGTTAGGTAATTTATCATTACAGACATATTTTGTATAAAACTGAACTTTGTTATTGGCCTCAAACATATATTTTAATTCAGATGATGACTGGAGATCTATTAAATCTATATGCAAATTTGTTGGAGCTTGTTTCACAACAATGTCAACACATTGAATTGAGATGTAATTCTTATCAAATGGACAAAAGAAAATATTAAATATATTATCATAAAATTTTAAATATGAAGATCTCTCTTGAAATTCTCTTAGTAAATTAGTAATGTCTTGTGCATATTTAGAAAAATGTTTTTTGTCACTATTAAATTTATGTAATTTTGGAAGATGGATTGCAGTTTTGATTTTAACTGACTTTCATAACTATTGCGTAAAAAAGCAAATTACTGTACTTAATAAATAATTGCTAATTTTTATGAACATCAGAATGGTTCATAAAGTTTAAATTTTGCTATGAATTGCTTTTACATTTTGATAACAATCTGTGATCAATTTGTTTACCACTTTGAAGCTGCTTATTAAGTTTGTTTAATTTCATTGTGATATTTGTAAGGAAAAATAACCAAAAAGCCAGTGTCCATCATATAAATCAGGAACATTCTGGTCATTTTCATTCATAAAAATTTGAATTTCTTCTCTCAAATTCCAAAATTTCTTTAAGCATTTTTCAAAACTTAACCATTGAATTTTTGCATAAAAAAACAAATTGCTGTACTTAAATTTCAGTTTTTGAAGATAATCTTGAAGCTGACGTTGCTTCAAAGAATTATTTTTTATTGTGTTAACTGTTGTAACAACTGATAGGCTATAATGTGGTTCATATTAAATATTTGCACGCACAAATTTTCAAGATGCAAAAAACAATGACAAATGAAAAGCTCCAAAGACATTGAACTTTTTCCATGGTTTATCTATGCTCAAGAATTAATTTAACAGCTCCAATATTTTTGCTGATCATTGAAGCAGTGCCATCTGTGGTGATCCAAATTAGATATGCTAATTTCAGTCCATGGTCATGCAAACATTTAATGACAGTTTCATATATTTTTTTTCTGAAAATTGTATCTTTCATACTCATAATGTCGGGAAACTCTTTGGTCATATTCATATCACTATCCACGCTTTGAATAAAAATAGCAAGTTGAGCCATATTCTTAATATCTGTTGTTTCATCCAAAGCCATTGAGAAATGCAAAAACTTCTTAGAAACCATGTTCAGCATTGAACAAATTTTATTTGAAATGTTATCAATTCATGCTATAGGCTGATTTGACTGAAAATCTTGACTTTTAAAACAATTACTTTGGCTGCAGTGATAATGCATTCTTTGATGTATTCGTCATCCAAAAACTGTTTCATTTTTTTTCCAATAATATGTGATATTCTAATGCATAATTCTAATTTTATATCAGAAACACTTGCTGATGAAAGAACAGAGGATAGAGATTGCATAGCATATATAATCTGTTTAGTATAAGCCCAGAATTTTTAGTACTTGGTTATATCGTGCTTTTACTTTGAGGTAGAGAGCATATATTTTAAATTAAATAAATTAAAAATATGATTAAAAATTGCAGCCTGGCATTGTAATGATGTCACAATAAATAATTGCTAATTTTTTTAAAAATCAGAATGGTGGATGCATTGAGTTTTTATTTTAGCTATATTAACTTAAGCACCATAGTTTAGCATCAATATTTTTTGCAAATCAGCATGCTATAAAATTTACTAATCACATTTATCATTTAGATTTCTGGTTTTTTGTTTTACAATTAGACTCTTAGAATTTCACTATTACTACTTTCTGTGGTATAAAATTCCCTCTAGGAATTACTTAATGTACTATTATTTTCTTTTTGACAAAAATCATTTTCAGTATTCTAAAGAATATAACTACTGTTAATTTTTAACTGTCAGATGTATAGTACCTGTGGATTTTTTTGAATAGGAATGTTTTAATTAAATACCCTTATTTCAATTGTATGTTATATTATCTAAAAAAATTTTTTACAATTGATATAAATTTAGTTATTTTCAATTTTAATCTTTTATCTCTTTTATTAAATCAAGTTTATAGTTTTTCTGAATAAAGTTTTAGTTAGATTCTTATATTAATGTTATCTTTGTAGATATAAATTTTTGGAGATTGTTACAAGTATTTGTTGGAATACTAATATTTTTTTCTGCTTCAAATTTAAGCAGGTAAGATTATCTTTATTAAAAACTGCTTTTATTTATTACTGTAATTTTTCTCCAATTTACAATATATTCAATTTATAAAAAGTTAATTTCAAAATGTCTAATAAACTTCTCTGAATATGAAGTATATGATACATTAATTGATAAAGATATAAATATTAATATTAATTGCTGTTAACTTAAATTTAATATAGAAAATAAATAGTGTTTACAAGCAGTTTAAGTTAATGACTATATTAAATGGGTTTTTATTCAAAATATCTTATATAGAGAAATAGATTGAAATAAATTGAATAAAGAAATTAGTCAACTGACCCCACGAATTTTTGGTCATAGTTGCCCTTATTATGGGCTTGACTAAACTCCACAATAGGTATGGAAAAAAGCCCTCTTATGTTCGTAGAGTACAAGTGTGACCGTAGGGTCGGCACCTCTTTGGCGCCCTGTCAGGAGACCTGAATCTGACACCACCGAGTCTCTGGGGGACTCGGAAATCGCGACGTTACGTCTAAAGATTCGCGAGCGGTAGCGTGTGAGCGCTTGGATTTGGAGTAGAGGTGAGGAGAGAGATGAGGAAGTGACTCACTCGGACTCCATATGTTCTAACAAAAATTCCATTTTAATAATAAACAAAGAAAATACAGAGATATCGGGCATATTAGCAGACTTAATTATACTATTCCGTTCGAGAGAGAGAGTTTACAACCGNGAAGGAAGAACAAGAAGAGAAATCAACACAGAACATATGGGAAGAGCCAGAACAAGAAACTGAGAGTGAACCAACAAATATACAGGAATTAATTGAAGAATTGAAGGAAGAACAAGAAGAGAAATCAACACAGAACATATGGGAAGAGCCAGAACAAGAAACTGAGAGTGAACCAACAAATATCGTTACAGATTATTTATCTATTTCAGAAATTGGCAAATTTTCTAGAATATTTCTGTTCAATTTGTTCAAAAGTTGTTCATTTCTGAAATAGAAATAAAGTTCAATTTCTGAGCTTCGTTTCTATTTCAGAAATCAACAACTTTTCTAGTATTCTGGAATATTTCTATTGTAATTTAATTGTTATAAATTATGTTCGTTTCAGAAATTGATGAGTTTTCTAGAAAAGTTTCTATTACCGTTTAAAATGCTTGACATTTTAAAAGAAATTAATATTTAAACATAAAAGTGTCTTATTTTCTATTACGGATATAAATAAATATTCAGAATTTTTATACTATTTTTAAACGTCATTTAAGCTTCGTTATTAACTAATTTACTATTCTTACCGAATTTAAAATAAATGATAAATAAAAATACAATTTATTTTTATATTATCCAATTTATGATAGAGATTATTTATAATAAATAATAAATATGTGCACTTAAAATTGGATTATTTATCTGTATTCATTTTTTCTTAATATTTTAATTATACAACGATATTTTTAGTGATAAATGCTAGAATTTTTACATGTAAATATTAATATAGGGTGATAAAGATGTAAAATTTTTATACGAATCTTCAATCCATCATCTGTAATATACTATTATTTAAGTTATGTTTTAGGAACGAATGTGACCAAAGCTAGCCTTAAACCATTGTATAAGCTATATAAAACTAATGTTATTAAAATATTTATAAACTGTAAATATAACGTTTTAAAAGCTCTACTCACTATCAATAATTGATAACAGTAAAAGCTGAGTTCCGTAGTGTTGAAAAATTCTGTTTATTTGTTAATTAATAATATATACTGGTGTTTGCTGTCAATGTTCAGGCTCAGTATTGGACAGAGTAGTATTAATTTATAGTATAAAAATGGTAAAATATATTCAAATCATTGATTTTTATCGTAAGAATTTTTAAAGAAATAGTTGAACTATATAATATTATTAACATTATGCAGCAGGGATAAGCTTTGGAGTATTTGCCTCTTTTCTGATAATAGTTTTTCTTATTAGTAGAATAACACCAAAAGTAAGTATTTTGTAATTTTTGAAATATACATAATATTAATTTTAAAACACTACTCTAAAGTCTCAAATAAGGTATGTATAAAAAGCAAAGATGTCTACATGTATTTGAATATGAGTTTTTTATATAAGTGTTGTTGAGTTTTCAAATAAGTAAGTTATTGATATTGTTTTATTAGAACATTAAATGAGTATAATTTATATTTAAATTAACTAGAAATTTTTAGACTAAGAATCCATCTTTTAAGATTTTAAGAGCTTGTTTTAGGATTTGGTATTTTATGGGTAATTCTGTTTATGCAAAATATTGTATGAATTGAGATGTGATCTTGATTTAGACCAGCAGTGCCCAAAATTTTCAGTCAGTATTACAAATTGCACATAAGACAGCTACAAGCATTTTAAAATATGCTAGGTATATAAAAGGTATTTTTCAAAAAACTCATTTCTCAACTGATATACATAAATTGCTATTTGTAAAAGTATATATTAAAAAACATTCCTTTTTTTGATTTGAAACAACTGATAAATTAAGCATATTAAGGAGTTGTACACTTTGTAAAACTGACGTTTTTTTATCATTTATAATTAATGTTTCAAATATATTTTTAGTAGTGTTGCAACGACTAGTATATTCGGCCAAACTATTCGGCTTGATTAACACACGTACGAAAATTGGCGCGCAAACCTCATTATGGCAAGGATCCTGCTCTATTGGCCTGCTGTCACTACGCTTCGTCAATCGCGTTAATTCTTGACAGTTGTAGCAGACAGACAAGAGCGTCATGGCAGTACTGTATGTGATAAATGATATCAAATGTGGATAACAATGAAATGACCTACATGTGTAAATAACGGAAAAAAGAACAGAGAAGGATTGCGAAGTGAAAATGTGAAAATAAATATGAAATTGAGTTGATAACATAATCTAACAATTTGAGGCAGCTTATTTGCGCGAAATTTGCGGTTGTCAATGTCAAACAATTGTTGTGATAGGCTTCGGAACGGAAAGCTAAATGAAAGTCACTTAGCGTGCACAGGCGAAAGCCTGGGGCCGTTTCGGCTACCAAGCTGTCTCGAATCTGTGAAATCATAACTGTGACTTATACCGACGTCATATCTGTCTCTTTTCTCCATTATCACCAGGCTGTGAGTCACGTAATTGTAAAATGGGAAATCCACTACGGAAAAGTGACGAATTGAAAGTATAGTGAGCACATATTATGATGTATGAATAGGCATATGTGGAGTAGAGCGATAGAGGAAAGAGAAAGCGAAAAGCAAAGACGAGTGCTTAAAAAAAAAGGATAGGCAGGATCAGACCCTCAAGTGTGTGCGACGATTCTCGAACAAATAGGTGTGTGCATGTGCTGATCTTTGTCATTATAAATTGTGAATACGTGTGACTAATATTATTTTCTTTTTTATTTTGTGCATGTTATAAGTTATAAATAAATATAAACAAACAACACTAACCTGATAACATTAAATCTAAATACCAAAATGATTAATTTACTGAGTTTTTGTTATTTCTTACTTGTGTTTTTAGGTATTCGGTATTCAGCTGAATAGTGATTAAATATTCGGTATTCGGCCGAATAGCAAAAAATAGGCCGAATACCGAATAGTAACCAAATATTCATTACATCACTAATTTTTAGATTAAGTTGAAATTATTTGATATACAAACCAAACCAAATCAAACTACCAGATTGTTTGTACGGACTAGTTTAAAGGTATAATTTAATCAATTAATTATGTAATTTGCATACTAAAAGTAAGAAAAGTTACAATCTTTGAGAAATTGGGTGATTAGAATTACAATTAAATAATTTAGAAACATTAGGAAGAAGAAAGTTTCTAAATTGTTTTATTTCATTAATTTTTATCATTAAATTTCTTATCAGAAATGAAGTAGAAATTTCCATAACATCATCCACATTTAGTGTGCAAATCATATAATAATTAATTAAATTATAATCTTTAAAATATTCAATATAAATAGTCTGGTAGTTTGATTTAGTTTATGTAATATACGATTCAGTTATTTACTCTACAGTTAATATTTATTATAAAATTTAATTGTTATACTTGTTTCTAGTTCTGGTATAGTAATTTTATTGCTTTAATTGAGTTTAATAGAACTAGACAATGTAAAATTAAATTAAATAACATATTTTCAAGTTTAAACTTATGAATAATTCATATACACTAGACCAGTCAAGAATAATCCATGGCATTTGAGGTCCTAATATGTGGGCCCAGGACTTTGTCTATTTTATTTTATTTTTCTGTTTTCTGCCTCATGCCATTATGCAACACTAATTAAGCTGATATCTATGATGACGAATATTCAAATTAAACTTTACCAGTGAAAAGATGAGAATAAACTATATATTACTAGTTTGAAAACCATTAGCATATGTTATTTCAGTATCACGGCTGTGGAGTCGGAGTCGGGAGAAATTTCTGGCCAGAGGAGTTGGAGATGGTGTTGGGAAAAATGTGTAGATTCTGACTCTGTCATTTTAAATTTAATTTAGTTTTTTATTTAATGAAAGAAAATATATTTTATATTTATTAATTTTTTAGAATGTTTTTGTATTTTGTTATAATTCATTTTTAATTACAAAATGCAACAATTTAATTTATTAAATATGTATCAATAGTTTTCTTTGTAGTATTTATGTTTAATAGTTAAATTATTTTGACCCAATTAAATTTGAATATTTTTAATTCATTCCTTTATTATCTCTACTCTAAATAAGTACTCTATTTTTCTGAATGAGCCAGACTAATTGATCAGAGTATATATTTTTCTTTTCTGAACAAAGTGCTGAAGTAGCTGGATTTTACACTTTTTAGTTGGACTAACTTTTCTGGAAAGGTGAAATTGAAGTGCAAAAGCTGTAGAATAAAGATATGTAGATGTAGAATTTTATTGCTCTCCATTTTTCTCTTATTAAATATTTGTTAAAAATTCATTTTTTTATACAAATAAATATTAATGTAAGTTAAATATTAAAAATACTAACTATAAAAGTATTCGGGTAAATGCCTGAGGCTCCTTTCAGAGTACAGAAGGGTAACCACCTATGAGTGCCTCTGCCCCCCATAAAATGACTTGGTATTTCATTTTGCTGGGATCAGAGTCAGAGTCAACCTACTAAAATTATCAGCAGTCAGAGTCAAGTGTTTTTTTTTTACTGACTCTGCAGTTCTGGTATCTAGTGTATTGTGGTTATGGATTATTTTGATACTCAGCAGGCTTAAAGCATGTTCTAACAATATAAAAAAAATATGCTTGTGGCCCACTAAAAGCCTATGAAATTCACTTACAGTTCACATCCAGAAAAGGTTGTTTATCACTGCATCAGATTCTTGCTAATACAGCCATTTCTCACACAGAGGAGTACCATATTATTGAGAGACCTAAAGGTAATGAATGATGTGATCTGTCATACCTTTTGGTACTGATTCTTTTTGGAGGCATGCAGGAATATAATACAGCATGCTTACATTCAATACTGTACACAAAAATTTTTCCAGAATTTGCATTCAAGTACTGAATTGTTTGAGTTGGGAATAGTTCAAGTACTGAGATACCACTGTATTTCATTTGTCACTTTTATGAATGATTACTTACTTGCGATTAAAAAACGATTAATAATACTTATCTAAAAATGGTTATAGAGTAAACCTGAGTAAACAGAAAAATAGGATGTATGTCATCACTAATATTTTCAAGGAAATGGAAGTGCATAGGCAATTACACTAGATAATTGGGAGGTTGTATTAGCAAGAGTATACAGTATTTGTATGTGCAGGTATCCCTTGTACAACACAGCATTTTTACAACATGGTTTTACTCTAACATGGTTCAAAAATTGGGGAAATCTCCCATACAAAATTCACAATTTTTAAGTGTGAACTCTGTTATTCAATATTTTTTATTCAAGTAAGCAAGCATGTTGTCTCAAATTTGCCCATGGATTTTAGAATATTGAAATTTTTAATTTGTTTTGTGCTTTTCATTAGGATTACTTTAAAAAAAACTGATATTGCAATTTTTTCTTCCCTGTCCTAGCTTTCCTATCAACCAGTATCATTGTCATTGCTTTCAGACTTCAGCCTTTAAGACTATCACTGTGTTTTTGTTTTTATAGATTAATCTTTATATTTAGTAAAGTTTTATTTAAACATTTTTAGGTAAGTGTTATTAATCGTTTTTTAATTGCAAGTAAGTAATCATTCATAAAAGTGACAAATGAAATAAATACAGTGGTATCTCAGTACTTGAACTATTCCCAACTCAAACAATTCAGTACTTGAATGCAAATTCTGGAAAGAATTGCTTAGTACTTGATGGAATAAACATGACTTGCTAGAACAAATTTTCAGTTAATAACATAATTTTATTTTTATTTTGTCATCCATAAAAATTAAAAAAAATGAAGATGTTGCTGATATTTCTGATCAAGAGATCAACAGAAATGTTCAGATGATGATGATACTTTGTAAAAAAAAAATAAAGGCCCTTGTTTAACTAAAATTAATATTAATATGTAATACAGTACTTTTAATTGTGATTGTTAGTTAATTATTGATTGCTTTAATAAACATATTTCTTTTAGTAAAAAAACAATAGTATACTTTTGCTAACTTTTGGAACCTAAACCTATATTTTCTATTAGTTCTTTGTTTTGCATAACACAGCACTTTTTCAGAACATAACTACCATGTTATATAAAGGATCCCTGTATATTGTCTTTTTTTTGTATGCTGTATTTTGAAACATTACTTTTGATATATTATTATTGTATTAATTGTTTATATTTAATTATAAACATTAGTTATCATCAATAGCCAGATTAATATAAAGAGTAGCCAGATATTTTCAGTTGTACATCAAAAAAGAAGAAAATATTCTTTAAATTAAATCCTAAGAATTACAATAAACATTGAAAATTTGACACATCTTTTACTTTACTTTCAAAATTGTTGGACTGTACATTTAAATGTTATTTGTCCATCTAATTTTAATTATTTTATATTATTTATTAAATATGGTCAAATGTTTAAAATTTATAAGCTTCTTGCATAAAAAGTTAGAATAATATTTTTACAAAATTTTGAAATTTATTAATTATAATTCTGAAGATTCAATTTAAAATGGAGATTCTCTTTTCCCTTTTAAAAAATTTTCAATTAAATATGTTCAGCTCTGTATTTTGTCAAATATCTTTTTGTTTCTCTTTGTTTTATGATTATTTTTCAGTAGATGCTATGGATAAAAATATTTATATTTGTTGTTGTTATTTTTTAATTTAACATTATAATTATTGTGTCTTATTTTTGCAGAACATATTTTATTCTTGCAAACATTTTTAGATGTTTAAATATCCATTTTCAGACACAATAATCTTTTTGAACAGCAGATATAAGATAGTTGCAAGAATAAAATAACTGCTAGAGAAGTAAGGTGTGATTATTGTAATGTTGTTTATTTATATGAACTATTTATTTAAATATAAAATTATTTTGTATTAATGATTATAACATAAATTGTGAATAATATCAGTAGATTATTAAAAGCTGAAATAAAATTTTTTTCTATTTAGAAAGTTGGTGCATACAGTATATTAATCTTTGGATGGTCACTGGTGCTTTATTTATTACAACTGATATGGGAAAACGTAAAGTCACTTGTAGAATCATACAGGGAATTTCTAATAGCTTACTTTATTATTATTGCTGTAATCAGTAGTGCTGTTTGTTATTATTATGGACCAGTCACAAACCATAAAACATTAAATCTGATTCAGTGGAGTTTGCAGGTAAAAATCTGTGTTTATATTAAGTATTGATAAAATTTCTTTATTGTTTACAAATTATATTTAAATAAATGTAACTAAATAAATCGGAGACATTTTTAGTAAAATAATCTGTAAAGACATTATTTTTTCTTATAAGATATATTTCTATAATAGTTATAAGGTTGTGCTCTCTGAGTGGTAAGGGGCCTAAAACCACAAATATAAAAAAAAGTGTGTTGATTTTGTAATGTTAAAGATTCTGAGTGTGAATAGGAGAATTTTATAATCTTAACATTGATTAAGAATTAACTTGATTTAGAAGTAAATTATTATTCATTTAAAATAGTTTGGGTTTATTCACAAATGATTTAATTCTGATAGAATATATTTGCATTTATAAAATGTTTTTATTAATAGTAATAAAATTCATAGGGCTCCCATGTGTCCTTCCTTTTGTACCTTTTGTTAAAATGTCCTACTTTATCCTGCTTTCTGTAGAATGCCCTACTTTTCCTACTTTTTGAATGTAAAGTTTTGGATAAATATATTTTTACATTTTTGCCCATTTATTATTTTGGACTGGATCGAAAATTCTTGGTAGACTTGTGTTTCCAAAATGCTATAGCTATTTTTCATAAACCAAATGACAGCCTTAATTAATCAGACTATTTTATGCTACAATGGCTTTGGGATGTTTATATATATAGCTGTTCTTCATCTTACTTTGTTGTTGTTGTCATCTCACAGAAATACACCAACTGTACAGTATCAGATGTATAACAAGAATTTTAAAGCCAGTCAAATTAGATTGCTGGATTATGTGAAAGAATGCATCCAAACTGGCTGCCAAAATTTGTCTATATTTTGATCAACAGAAGGAATCTGACTTCAAGGGCAGTCACAAAGCAAGATGGTTGGACAAAACAGAAAAATATCTAAAACTATTAAGATTATTCAGCTGGAGAATCATTGTAGCAGAAGGAAAGAGCTGGAGATTATGTCTGCAGCATAGAATCTCAAAGGGCTGAATGTGGCAATTCAAAACATGATCATGATGATCATGTCAGTAATGAATCTGAAAAAATAAACTTGTTCTTTTAACTGAAGATTATGAATTAGCACATGGCTAACCAAGTTGATTGAAAACATTTTAGATATTGCTTTGAAGATCATGTGTTCTGATCGAGCCCAAATTACATAATCTTGCAGCCAAACTTTTTTGGTTATTTTTTTATGCTTTATAAGAAGTCAGTTAAATGAAATGAATTCTACCTTCAATTCACTTGATTTATTTGATTTCTGATAGTCTGAAAATAGCTTAGAACAAGAAAGCATTATTTTTTTATTATTAATTAATTTAATACAAGGTTTTTTTACTTTTTGTATGAGGAGCAAAGAAAATATACAAACAAACATATTGTTCAATAACATAAACACAAATACAGTAAGTATAATAATCTCTACAGAGTCCAAGTTTTTAGATACAAAATCCAATACATAAAATACAATAACCATTACGTATATGCAACATTCAGTTCATTAATACAATTTCAATACATAAATAAAATATCCAATACAAAATCTCATAAATGGTAATTAATACACAATATTCCAAACATACAAAATTAACTAATAAACAAGTTGTGATACACTGTGACGATCTGATGACATTACAATAGAAATGAACAGAAATTATTAAAATAATTTAATAAATCCAATAAATGTACCCACCTGAAAAAAACACAAAAATAAGAAATATGCAGAAAAGATTAGCAAAAGGTCATCATAACCAATCAACACTAATTAACCCCCCAAGAAAGCACTAAACATACCTTATACACCTTTCTACACAGGAATTTAATAAAACAAACATTTTCAGCATGCTTGAGAAGTTTTTTTCAGGCTCACCATTACAAAATGAATTTAAAAAGAGATTCTGTTTTGGAACAAAATATTCTTTGGTGTTGTTACATCTTTTGAAATCACTGTGTGTTTTGAATTTTCAATATATCTTGCAGCATTTCCAACTTGGACAATTATTGATATAACAATCTAGAAAGTTAAGCTTGGTTTTGAAAGTTATAATTAATATTCTTTTAAGAAAAATTTATAATTACTTCCCAACTGTCTGAGAATCAGATTAAATAGAATATGATATTGAAAACATGCTGCATGTTTAAAAATATTTAATTTAATTATAATCATTACAATTATAAATTATTTCTGAACTTCATAGAATTTTCAGTGAATGTTTAATCACAATTATAATACAGTATTATGAAACAAAATTGCTACATTTTATATATTTTGAATATTTCACATATGCAATTATTACAGAAAATAAGAGCCAGACTTTTGCTAGTATTTTAGGATAGCAATTACTAATAGGCATTACTACTAGATTATTCATTGCAATACCTGTGAAATTTAGATACTGAAATATGATAGGTTATATATTAAAATTCAGAAATTGTTAATTTATATTATGTTCTAAAGATATTATCTAGAAACAAATTATATATATTTTTAATACATGCATACTGAATATATACACTTACACAATCTGCTCTACAAAATATGGTCTTATGATATCCTTCTGAAATTAGATGTGGCCCTAAATCAATTTTTTGCAAAGTTTCTAAATTATTTAATTCTAATTATTAAAGTATTACTTAAGAGATGACAATTTCAAATTACATTATTTATTAATTAAAATTAGCATATTAAAATATTTCAAGAAAAATCCATTCATTTTTTAGCTATAATCAATAAATAGTTTTTATTATTTGTATGAAATATAATAATTGTTTATTTTTTATTATTACAAAATCAATGAATATAACAATAATAATTTAAAATATTTTAGCTAATAGGATTATCCATAATTTTCTTCAGTTCTGAATTCAGAGAAGTACCAACAGTAATTATCATTACAATTATTACAATACATGTATTTCCACAAAAATGGTTGATAAGAGGTCGAATGCTATGGTAAGATAATACATGCAGTTCAAAAATGTTCATTGTAAATTACAGTTTTTAAAATAGATTATCTGTTGAGTAGGAGGAGATGGTTTCCACCAAAAGTAAAATTATTAACAGAAACTGAATATATACAACAAGCAAATGAAGAAACAAAGAAAGCTTTGGAAGAATTAAGAAAGTATTGCTGCAGTCCAGATTGCAATGCTTGGAAAACATTAAGGAAACTAAATAACCCTATCAGGTATTTACATTTTAATGTGTTACTTACATTATCAATTTTTAAAATATTTTTTCAATTCATAAAAATTTAAATTAAATAAATTTAAGTAAAAAATAGTAAATAAATTTAATTTAATAGTATAACTGTAAATCCTCTAATAGATGTTAGGTCACTTATAAATGTTTAGTTCAAACTGCTAAATAGATACTAAGTGTTAAATTCCTGTGCTCAGCTTTAGAGTGTTCTGTATATGCTAGCTATGGTAATTTTCCTCTGGGAATTCTTGAAAAATATTTTTACTACAACATGGGGTGCATCTTTCTGTATTTTCTCTTTTGAACTCTTCATTTTACACAGATCAGTGAACTGGATGTCGATTGGAATGACAACCAAGAGGCCTTAAAGTGTCACCTTTAAACTGAAAACAAATGTATATACAAAAAAACAATTGGAAAAGCAGCAGTGCAGAAATTCAAAGTGCATTCAAAGCAAATTCACATGTGTGGAAGCAAGCATGATACTTTTAAGACTATCAAAAATAAGAGTGAAGCAAAGAGGCTGGCAGGAAGAGGGTGCAAGAAGATCAGTGAAGAATTAGAAGAAAAGGTTATGCAGTGGATCTGTGAGCAGCAAGAGAAAAATAACTATCTCCAGATGGATGGGTGAAGATTTCTTCTGTCTTGGCCATCACAGATAAGACAAGAGAAATCTTCACCCGCTTAGATAGATGAAAATGATAAACAAAATGCAGTGTTCACAGCTAGCAGATAGTGGCTAGAAAAATTCATGAAACATAGATATAGTAATACCATAAAAACTTTATGCTTACAGTAGTAATGTGTTGTGCAGTAGTGTGCTTTTTCTGTTAAATAAAAAGGAAAAGTTCTTATCAATTACCCTACAGTTTTCATTCTTTGGGAGAGAATGGATGAGGAAAACCATAAAGGTAGTAGTGGAAAAAAGAATGAACTATATTTCTCCTTTTTTATATCACTAGTTTGAATGAAAATCCTTATCTATTGGAGATAATATACTTAGCTCCAGTGTATGTAAGATACATCAGGTCTCTTACATACACTGGAGGTAAGTATATTCTTCAGGTCAGGTATCTATTAGAGGATTTATGGTATATTCAAATTGTTTCATTCTTCCTTTAAAAATTCTCTTACTTGATAATTACAGTAAATTTTTTAATTATTGATAGATAATAATCAATATTTTATGTAATGATATGATACATGGATTGAACTATTGTTTATATTATCTAATTTTTAAAAAATTGCTATGATTTTTATTTAAACAAATTTTCTGATAATTAATATACTCAAACCTGTGGTCTTAAAAATTGTAACATTGTGTAAAGTATACTTAATATTAGAAAATTAGAGAGAGTTTTTTTTAATTATTCATTTAGTTCATTGTTTATATTGTTATATTTATATTAAAAAAAACTAGATAGAATACATTTCCAGAAAATAAATATCTTAAATTATAATACAGTCAAACCTTGAGTTACAAATGCCCTGTTTACAAACAAAATTTTGAACACCATATTTGCTCCAGTTGCTGCACAATAACTCGGTTTCTGAACAAGCTGCTTGACAGAGTCGGCCACTGATGGTCAACTTCCTATACTTCCTATGTTAAAGAAAGTCAATGGCCCAACCAATCAAAGACAGGACTACCAATTCAGTAGTGGTGCCAAGATTCGCCTTGTGTCATTAGACATCACAACAAGAACCATTGATGATGATGATATTCAAATTAGATTTCAATGTGCATGTGGGTAAGTTACTACTACAGTAGAACCTCGAAAACTCGGCTCTCGATAACCCGGCACTCTGGATAACTCGGCCACACCCTGGCAGGGCAAAACAATCCTTAGTTAATTAATTTTCATTATAGACAGCTTTATAAAAGTATAAAAGCTCTCATAAAGTATTTTTCTGAGGTCTGTCTTATCAGGTAAATTACTGTACACAGTGTATTCATTAATTTTCATTTTCATGTAGTAAAGGCTCTATGCCTTCATAAAGGACGTACTTTTCCTTTGTTTAAGGGTATTTGGGCAGTTTATTTTCTGTTATATTCTCAAGTAAACAATACATACAAGTACAGTATAGTATTTTCTGAGGAAACACTCGTACTTATTTTTTTAACCCCATTCCCGATAACCCGGCATTTTCACAAACTCGGCCACCCTTCGGTCCACATTAGGCCAAGTTTTCGAGGTTCTACTGTACCAGCTTTCAATAGATGTCACAATTCAATTTAAATCAAATCAAATCAAATCAAATCAATTAATGACAAGCAATTATTTATTGTGACATTGTCACAATGCCAGACTGCAATTTTTAATCATATTTTTAATGTATTTCATTTAAAATACATGCTCTTCACCTCAAATTAGTAGTGGCTTGCCCCCATACATCATACTATTCCTTTAATAATAGCATCATGCCAGTCATCTATCTAACACTTTTCAGGAGAAAATTTTTGAATTGAAATAACATGGCTTCTGGCTTGCATCAAAAGTTTATATATAGGTAATTTGATCCTCCTGCTCCTAAAATTTCCATATTTGGTCTTGTCTGTCATCTATCTGTTCTTGAGATTATGAAAAGAGACACAGATGACAGTGGGAATTTATAGGTCTACAATTTTTTCAAATTGCAGTCCAACAACCATGTTAATTGACATTCACAAAATATAAATGACATCCAATAATTCATATGTAAAGGTGCTTAACTCTAATTATGCAATAAATATGTAGTGTGTATGTATGTATGTATGTATGTATAAATAAATAAAATAAATATATACAGAACAATATATATCAATATTTTTGAGATATTTATATGAACTTTAGAAAGGAGAATAACAAAGTAATAAAGTGAAGTTCATAAATAGGTTTATACAGTTTTTCTCTTTTTTAAACTTTGAAATATATTTAATTATTGTTAAAGAAATATTTTGAAAAAGATTGCTTTTCATATATGTTGTTGGAAAGAAAATAAATATTTGTAGTGAATATAAATTGGCAACACTGTAAAACCCCAAAAACAAAGGGATAAGGAAACAAAAGAAACCTGTCGGACCACCTTTTTGTATATGATTACAAATGTAGACACAGGTGTTTGCCTTGTTCTATAGCCTGGGTTCCCAACCTATGGGTCGCGACCCAGAAGGGGGTCACGACGGGCTTTCTGTGGGGTCACCAACTTATACAGTAAACTAAAAAAAATATTCACTATAATGCAATTTTTATTTTTAATGGTGTCTTGAAGTTTGAATAATTTCATATATTTTTTTAAAATTAAAATAAGTGTAATCTAGGTACACTATTCTGTCACAGTTGGTTGAAACATGTGTTAAGAGTTTGAGAGGAATAAATTAAATGTTGAGAATGACATGAGATTGGCGTTAACAAAAACTCACCCGCGAATTTTGAAACTGGTTAATAACATGCAATTTCAACCATTGCATTAAATTAATTATTAAACATAATTTAAAATAAAATTATACTAAAAAACTAATTTTGTTGTTTTTTTATTACCTTATT
>NW_019384987.1:86392-94720 GCF_000671375.1 Centruroides sculpturatus | reverse complement strand
TAGGTACGCTATTCTGTCACAGTTGGTTGAAACATGTGTTGAGAGTTTGAGAGGAATAAATTAAATGTTGAGAATGACATGAGATTGGCGTTAACAAAAACTCACCCGCGAATTTTGAAACTGGTTAATAACATGCAATTTCAACCATTGCATTAAATTATTAAACAATTTAAAATAAAATTATAGTAAAAAAACTAATTTCGTTGTTTTTTAATTACCTTATTAAAAATGCCTTTTTCAATTGTATCGGGGTCGCGGGACACTTGGCTTTTATAAAAAGGGGTCGCCACCCGAAAAAGGTTGGCAACTGTTGTTCTATAGTGTACCATAATGTATATAGTTAAGTTAGTCTTAATGTTATTGAATAAAAATATAACAAAAGATCAGCATCTCATGATTATTCTACCAACAATATGAAAACCAGACTTTTATTATAATAACAATATTCAATTAATATTCAATATTCAGAAGTGGGAATGCAGATTTTTATAACTTTTAATGTTGCCTTACAAAATTTAAAATAGCATAAGTTTAATTCTGCTCTTTAATTCTGAAATTTTGAATTAGGAAAGTGTGTTTTCTGCTTTTTTTTATTAAAGATATCTATTTAAATTTAAAATATGTATATTAACATTTTATTACATAGCTTATAGTTTAGCATAAGAACTGCACCTAACATTTTTCTAATAAAATAATGAAATGCTAATAATTTACTATTTAAAAGTTTAATAAAAAAACAGAAATTTGAATTAATATTGATTGATGTAAACTTAATATCATCAGATTATTATAAATTATCTATGTTATTTTTTGCTCATTCTTTTCTATTAAATTTTTTTTATGTTGTTTGAATGGAATAACCTATTTAAAAGACGATTAAAATTTAGAGAGCTTATTAACGTATAAACATTGAACTATATACAAAAAACAATATTCTCAAATAAGTGTTATAAACTTTTTTTACATTAATATGAATGTAGATGATAGATGTATCAGACAGTTAAGGTTTCAGCCTACCACTCTGGGTATTCAAGTATAAATCCAGGTGGTTGAAAACCCTCAGAAATTTTTTTGGGAGTAGTCAGTCCTGGATATGTTGGGCCATTATTTTACTACCTGGCTATCTTCATTATGGACATGGCTGAATCCATGATGGATATGATTAAAAAGCTCACTTAGTGCCCACAGGATGGAAAGAATCAAAAATGAAAAAAGTGTGTATGTCATAGTCACATGCTAAAATTTGCCATTTCAAGAACTTATCTGTTTCTTGAAGTGCTAGCATTCTGTATTAGATATTTGCTTCAGAATCTGATTATATAACAATGTTAAATTCATAAATAACTATACTTCTGCATCTATAAGCTGGATTGTTTAATTGACTCACCAAAAACCTTATTTTAACATCAGCAGGAGTTGAATTTTTCATGTGGATGTGGACAAATGTTTTTGATCTAATTGTAGATCTGCTTCAGCTCTTAAACTTTCCATTTTATTTTGGAATTTGAAGAAGAATGATATAAAACTTCAAACTTTTGAATGAATGACGAAGTTCAAAATCATGTTCAATGTTCTTAGTTTAACTATTTACAAATATAAATTGATGTTATATAGATATTTATGAATTTTAACAGATATATAAATTTATGTAGGTTTTACATGTATGTTTTCGTGATTAATGAGATCCATTTTCTTGGTTCCCATTTGGATCATCAAAAAAGTTTACCACACACTTAAAATTTTTCCCTCTTTAAAATTGAGGCATTCTTCTCTCCATCTTGCTTTGTAAATCTCCAGAGTATCCCTTGTTTTAGCATGCTCTGACTGAATGGTGTATCCATTAAGACTTGCTCAGTCAAAGTTTGGTTTTACTCCTGTTTTGGAGTCATATATGGAAAGAACAGTGGTTTGTTTCTTCTTTTTATGTCATATTTGTGTTCTGCAATTTGTTTAGTTGGTGATATGTTGGTGTATCTGATATATACTCCAGCTCAAATCTTTCATCTGGCTCTCTTTGCTCTATGGACATTAAAAACACTTTTTCCAAACCCATAGCAAAAGTTCCTCTTTATATTCTGTCTCCTGAAGTGGATGTATTGAGTAAGCATGGCCTGAGATGTTCATAATGCAGGTTTATTAGAAATACACCTCTACACTCAACTCAATTCAGTATATATAGTTTATTTACAGGAAATTTACACAGCTTATCTGTCACTACAATATACCAAGTGATACATTAACCGCTTCTGACCTGCCCATTTTTTTTAGAATTTTTAATTAAGCATAAAAAATACTTAAAACTGGAAAAAAACAAAAGAAATGCGCTAATTTTGAAGAAAAAGGTTCAAAGTTTAACAACCCTTGTCTCGCCTTACTGCGAAATTTGACACTGATGAGTCATTGTTTACACAGCTGGATGACCTTGANAAATTTTCAATTAAATATGTTCAGCTCTGTATTTTGTCAAATATCTTTTTGTTTCTCTTTGTTTTATGATTATTTTTCAGTAGATGCTATGGATAAAAATATTTATATTTGTTGTTGTTATTTTTTAATTTAACATTATAATTATTGTGTCTTATTTTTGCAGAACATATTTTATTCTTGCAAACATTTTTAGATGTTTAAATATCCATTTTCAGACACAATAATCTTTTTGAACAGCAGATATAAGATAGTTGCAAGAATAAAATAACTGCTAGAGAAGTAAGGTGTGATTATTGTAATGTTGTTTATTTATATGAACTATTTATTTAAATATAAAATTATTTTGTATTAATGATTATAACATAAATTGTGAATAATATCAGTAGATTATTAAAAGCTGAAATAAAATTTTTTTCTATTTAGAAAGTTGGTGCATACAGTATATTAATCTTTGGATGGTCACTGGTGCTTTATTTATTACAACTGATATGGGAAAACGTAAAGTCACTTGTAGAATCATACAGGGAATTTCTAATAGCTTACTTTATTATTATTGCTGTAATCAGTAGTGCTGTTTGTTATTATTATGGACCAGTCACAAACCATAAAACATTAAATCTGATTCAGTGGAGTTTGCAGGTAAAAATCTGTGTTTATATTAAGTATTGATAAAATTTCTTTATTGTTTACAAATTATATTTAAATAAATGTAACTAAATAAATCGGAGACATTTTTAGTAAAATAATCTGTAAAGACATTATTTTTTCTTATAAGATATATTTCTATAATAGTTATAAGGTTGTGCTCTCTGAGTGGTAAGGGGCCTAAAACCACAAATATAAAAAAAAGTGTGTTGATTTTGTAATGTTAAAGATTCTGAGTGTGAATAGGAGAATTTTATAATCTTAACATTGATTAAGAATTAACTTGATTTAGAAGTAAATTATTATTCATTTAAAATAGTTTGGGTTTATTCACAAATGATTTAATTCTGATAGAATATATTTGCATTTATAAAATGTTTTTATTAATAGTAATAAAATTCATAGGGCTCCCATGTGTCCTTCCTTTTGTACCTTTTGTTAAAATGTCCTACTTTATCCTGCTTTCTGTAGAATGCCCTACTTTTCCTACTTTTTGAATGTAAAGTTTTGGATAAATATATTTTTACATTTTTGCCCATTTATTATTTTGGACTGGATCGAAAATTCTTGGTAGACTTGTGTTTCCAAAATGCTATAGCTATTTTTCATAAACCAAATGACAGCCTTAATTAATCAGACTATTTTATGCTACAATGGCTTTGGGATGTTTATATATATAGCTGTTCTTCATCTTACTTTGTTGTTGTTGTCATCTCACAGAAATACACCAACTGTACAGTATCAGATGTATAACAAGAATTTTAAAGCCAGTCAAATTAGATTGCTGGATTATGTGAAAGAATGCATCCAAACTGGCTGCCAAAATTTGTCTATATTTTGATCAACAGAAGGAATCTGACTTCAAGGGCAGTCACAAAGCAAGATGGTTGGACAAAACAGAAAAATATCTAAAACTATTAAGATTATTCAGCTGGAGAATCATTGTAGCAGAAGGAAAGAGCTGGAGATTATGTCTGCAGCATAGAATCTCAAAGGGCTGAATGTGGCAATTCAAAACATGATCATGATGATCATGTCAGTAATGAATCTGAAAAAATAAACTTGTTCTTTTAACTGAAGATTATGAATTAGCACATGGCTAACCAAGTTGATTGAAAACATTTTAGATATTGCTTTGAAGATCATGTGTTCTGATCGAGCCCAAATTACATAATCTTGCAGCCAAACTTTTTTGGTTATTTTTTTATGCTTTATAAGAAGTCAGTTAAATGAAATGAATTCTACCTTCAATTCACTTGATTTATTTGATTTCTGATAGTCTGAAAATAGCTTAGAACAAGAAAGCATTATTTTTTTATTATTAATTAATTTAATACAAGGTTTTTTTACTTTTTGTATGAGGAGCAAAGAAAAAATACAAACAAACATATTGTTCAATAACATAAACACAAATACAGTAAGTATAATAATCTCTACAGAGTCCAAGTTTTTAGATACAAAATCCAATACATAAAATACAATAACCATTACGTATATGCAACATTCAGTTCATTAATACAATTTCAATACATAAATAAAATATCCAATACAAAATCTCATAAATGGTAATTAATACACAATATTCCAAACATACAAAATTAACTAATAAACAAGTTGTGATACACTGTGACGATCTGATGACATTACAATAGAAATGAACAGAAATTATTAAAATAATTTAATAAATCCAATAAATGTACCCACCTGAAAAAAACACAAAAATAAGAAATATGCAGAAAAGATTAGCAAAAGGTCATCATAACCAATCAACACTAATTAACCCCCCAAGAAAGCACTAAACATACCTTATACACCTTTCTACACAGGAATTTAATAAAACAAACATTTTCAGCATGCTTGAGAAGTTTTTTTCAGGCTCACCATTACAAAATGAATTTAAAAAGAGATTCTGTTTTGGAACAAAATATTCTTTGGTGTTGTTACATCTTTTGAAATCACTGTGTGTTTTGAATTTTCAATATATCTTGCAGCATTTCCAACTTGGACAATTATTGATATAACAATCTAGAAAGTTAAGCTTGGTTTTGAAAGTTATAATTAATATTCTTTTAAGAAAAATTTATAATTACTTCCCAACTGTCTGAGAATCAGATTAAATAGAATATGATATTGAAAACATGCTGCATGTTTAAAAATATTTAATTTAATTATAATCATTACAATTATAAATTATTTCTGAACTTCATAGAATTTTCAGTGAATGTTTAATCACAATTATAATACAGTATTATGAAACAAAATTGCTACATTTTATATATTTTGAATATTTCACATATGCAATTATTACAGAAAATAAGAGCCAGACTTTTGCTAGTATTTTAGGATAGCAATTACTAATAGGCATTACTACTAGATTATTCATTGCAATACCTGTGAAATTTAGATACTGAAATATGATAGGTTATATATTAAAATTCAGAAATTGTTAATTTATATTATGTTCTAAAGATATTATCTAGAAACAAATTATATATATTTTTAATACATGCATACTGAATATATACACTTACACAATCTGCTCTACAAAATATGGTCTTATGATATCCTTCTGAAATTAGATGTGGCCCTAAATCAATTTTTTGCAAAGTTTCTAAATTATTTAATTCTAATTATTAAAGTATTACTTAAGAGATGACAATTTCAAATTACATTATTTATTAATTAAAATTAGCATATTAAAATATTTCAAGAAAAATCCATTCATTTTTTAGCTATAATCAATAAATAGTTTTTATTATTTGTATGAAATATAATAATTGTTTATTTTTTATTATTACAAAATCAATGAATATAACAATAATAATTTAAAATATTTTAGCTAATAGGATTATCCATAATTTTCTTCAGTTCTGAATTCAGAGAAGTACCAACAGTAATTATCATTACAATTATTACAATACATGTATTTCCACAAAAATGGTTGATAAGAGGTCAAATGCTATGGTAAGATAATACATGCAGTTCAAAAATGTTCATTGTAAATTACAGTTTTTAAAATAGATTATCTGTTGAGTAGGAGGAGATGGTTTCCACCAAAAGTAAAATTATTAACAGAAACTGAATATATACAACAAGCAAATGAAGAAACAAAGAAAGCTTTGGAAGAATTAAGAAAGTATTGCTGCAGTCCAGATTGCAATGCTTGGAAAACATTAAGGAAACTAAATAACCCTATCAGGTATTTACATTTTAATGTGTTACTTACATTATCAATTTTTAAAATATTTTTTCAATTCATAAAAATTTAAATTAAATAAATTTAAGTAAAAAATAGTAAATAAATTTAATTTAATAGTATAACTGTAAATCCTCTAATAGATGTTAGGTCACTTATAAATGTTTAGTTCAAACTGCTAAATAGATACTAAGTGTTAAATTCCTGTGCTCAGCTTTAGAGTGTTCTGTATATGCTAGCTATGGTAATTTTCCTCTGGGAATTCTTGAAAAATATTTTTACTACAACATGGGGTGCATCTTTCTGTATTTTCTCTTTTGAACTCTTCATTTTACACAGATCAGTGAACTGGATGTCGATTGGAATGACAACCAAGAGGCCTTAAAGTGTCACCTTTAAACTGAAAACAAATGTATATACAAAAAAACAATTGGAAAAGCAGCAGTGCAGAAATTCAAAGTGCATTCAAAGCAAATTCACATGTGTGGAAGCAAGCATGATACTTTTAAGACTATCAAAAATAAGAGTGAAGCAAAGAGGCTGGCAGGAAGAGGGTGCAAGAAGATCAGTGAAGAATTAGAAGAAAAGGTTATGCAGTGGATCTGTGAGCAGCAAGAGAAAAATAACTATCTCCAGATGGATGGGTGAAGATTTCTTCTGTCTTGGCCATCACAGATAAGACAAGAGAAATCTTCACCCGCTTAGATAGATGAAAATGATAAACAAAATGCAGTGTTCACAGCTAGCAGATAGTGGCTAGAAAAATTCATGAAACATAGATATAGTAATACCATAAAAACTTTATGCTTACAGTAGTAATGTGTTGTGCAGTAGTGTGCTTTTTCTGTTAAATAAAAAGGAAAAGTTCTTATCAATTACCCTACAGTTTTCATTCTTTGGGAGAGAATGGATGAGGAAAACCATAAAGGTAGTAGTGGAAAAAAGAATGAACTATATTTCTCCTTTTTTATATCACTAGTTTGAATGAAAATCCTTATCTATTGGAGATAATATACTTAGCTCCAGTGTATGTAAGATACATCAGGTCTCTTACATACACTGGAGGTAAGTATATTCTTCAGGTCAGGTATCTATTAGAGGATTTATGGTATATTCAAATTGTTTCATTCTTCCTTTAAAAATTCTCTTACTTGATAATTACAGTAAATTTTTTAATTATTGATAGATAATAATCAATATTTTATGTAATGATATGATACATGGATTGAACTATTGTTTATATTATCTAATTTTTAAAAAATTGCTATGATTTTTATTTAAACAAATTTTCTGATAATTAATATACTCAAACCTGTGGTCTTAAAAATTGTAACATTGTGTAAAGTATACTTAATATTAGAAAATTAGAGAGAGTTTTTTTTAATTATTCATTTAGTTCATTGTTTATATTGTTATATTTATATTAAAAAAAACTAGATAGAATACATTTCCAGAAAATAAATATCTTAAATTATAATACAGTCAAACCTTGAGTTACAAATGCCCTGTTTACAAACAAAATTTTGAACACCATATTTGCTCCAGTTGCTGCACAATAACTCGGTTTCTGAACAAGCTGCTTGACAGAGTCGGCCACTGATGGTCAACTTCCTATACTTCCTATGTTAAAGAAAGTCAATGGCCCAACCAATCAAAGACAGGACTACCAATTCAGTAGTGGTGCCAAGATTCGCCTTGTGTCATTAGACATCACAACAAGAACCATTGATGATGATGATATTCAAATTAGATTTCAATGTGCATGTGGGTAAGTTACTACTACAGTAGAACCTCGAAAACTCGGCTCTCGATAACCCGGCACTCTGGATAACTCGGCCACACCCTGGCAGGGCAAAACAATCCTTAGTTAATTAATTTTCATTATAGACAGCTTTATAAAAGTATAAAAGCTCTCATAAAGTATTTTTCTGAGGTCTGTCTTATCAGGTAAATTACTGTACACAGTGTATTCATTAATTTTCATTTTCATGTAGTAAAGGCTCTATGCCTTCATAAAGGACGTACTTTTCCTTTGTTTAAGGGTATTTGGGCAGTTTATT
>NW_019384987.1:75738-83323 GCF_000671375.1 Centruroides sculpturatus | reverse complement strand
TAGGTACGCTATTCTGTCACAGTTGGTTGAAACATGTGTTGAGAGTTTGAGAGGAATAAATTAAATGTTGAGAATGACATGAGATTGGCGTTAACAAAAACTCACCCGCGAATTTTGAAACTGGTTAATAACATGCAATTTCAACCATTGCATTAAATTATTAAACAATTTAAAATAAAATTATAGTAAAAAAACTAATTTCGTTGTTTTTTAATTACCTTATTAAAAATGCCTTTTTCAATTGTATCGGGGTCGCGGGACACTTGGCTTTTATAAAAAGGGGTCGCCACCCGAAAAAGGTTGGCAACTGTTGTTCTATAGTGTACCATAATGTATATAGTTAAGTTAGTCTTAATGTTATTGAATAAAAATATAACAAAAGATCAGCATCTCATGATTATTCTACCAACAATATGAAAACCAGACTTTTATTATAATAACAATATTCAATTAATATTCAATATTCAGAAGTGGGAATGCAGATTTTTATAACTTTTAATGTTGCCTTACAAAATTTAAAATAGCATAAGTTTAATTCTGCTCTTTAATTCTGAAATTTTGAATTAGGAAAGTGTGTTTTCTGCTTTTTTTTATTAAAGATATCTATTTAAATTTAAAATATGTATATTAACATTTTATTACATAGCTTATAGTTTAGCATAAGAACTGCACCTAACATTTTTCTAATAAAATAATGAAATGCTAATAATTTACTATTTAAAAGTTTAATAAAAAAACAGAAATTTGAATTAATATTGATTGATGTAAACTTAATATCATCAGATTATTATAAATTATCTATGTTATTTTTTGCTCATTCTTTTCTATTAAATTTTTTTTATGTTGTTTGAATGGAATAACCTATTTAAAAGACGATTAAAATTTAGAGAGCTTATTAACGTATAAACATTGAACTATATACAAAAAACAATATTCTCAAATAAGTGTTATAAACTTTTTTTACATTAATATGAATGTAGATGATAGATGTATCAGACAGTTAAGGTTTCAGCCTACCACTCTGGGTATTCAAGTATAAATCCAGGTGGTTGAAAACCCTCAGAAATTTTTTTGGGAGTAGTCAGTCCTGGATATGTTGGGCCATTATTTTACTACCTGGCTATCTTCATTATGGACATGGCTGAATCCATGATGGATATGATTAAAAAGCTCACTTAGTGCCCACAGGATGGAAAGAATCAAAAATGAAAAAAGTGTGTATGTCATAGTCACATGCTAAAATTTGCCATTTCAAGAACTTATCTGTTTCTTGAAGTGCTAGCATTCTGTATTAGATATTTGCTTCAGAATCTGATTATATAACAATGTTAAATTCATAAATAACTATACTTCTGCATCTATAAGCTGGATTGTTTAATTGACTCACCAAAAACCTTATTTTAACATCAGCAGGAGTTGAATTTTTCATGTGGATGTGGACAAATGTTTTTGATCTAATTGTAGATCTGCTTCAGCTCTTAAACTTTCCATTTTATTTTGGAATTTGAAGAAGAATGATATAAAACTTCAAACTTTTGAATGAATGACGAAGTTCAAAATCATGTTCAATGTTCTTAGTTTAACTATTTACAAATATAAATTGATGTTATATAGATATTTATGAATTTTAACAGATATATAAATTTATGTAGGTTTTACATGTATGTTTTCGTGATTAATGAGATCCATTTTCTTGGTTCCCATTTGGATCATCAAAAAAGTTTACCACACACTTAAAATTTTTCCCTCTTTAAAATTGAGGCATTCTTCTCTCCATCTTGCTTTGTAAATCTCCAGAGTATCCCTTGTTTTAGCATGCTCTGACTGAATGGTGTATCCATTAAGACTTGCTCAGTCAAAGTTTGGTTTTACTCCTGTTTTGGAGTCATATATGGAAAGAACAGTGGTTTGTTTCTTCTTTTTATGTCATATTTGTGTTCTGCAATTTGTTTAGTTGGTGATATGTTGGTGTATCTGATATATACTCCAGCTCAAATCTTTCATCTGGCTCTCTTTGCTCTATGGACATTAAAAACACTTTTTCCAAACCCATAGCAAAAGTTCCTCTTTATATTCTGTCTCCTGAAGTGGATGTATTGAGTAAGCATGGCCTGAGATGTTCATAATGCAGGTTTATTAGAAATACACCTCTACACTCAACTCAATTCAGTATATATAGTTTATTTACAGGAAATTTACACAGCTTATCTGTCACTACAATATACCAAGTGATACATTAACCGCTTCTGACCTGCCCATTTTTTTTAGAATTTTTAATTAAGCATAAAAAATACTTAAAACTGGAAAAAAACAAAAGAAATGCGCTAATTTTGAAGAAAAAGGTTCAAAGTTTAACAACCCTTGTCTCGCCTTACTGCGAAATTTGACACTGATGAGTCATTGTTTACACAGCTGGATGACCTTGAAAACAACTGGAGTCGTATTTCCCGGGGCATTCTCATAGACGTCTCAGAAGGAGAAGTGTTTAAAGTAGGGTGAATACTAGCTAGACCTATATTTTTAAAAAATTAAAATTTTTATTGCGATTTCCGATTCCCCCTGACTTAATTAAACTTATAGGCTATATAATAAAATCTATTAATTAAAAAATTAAAAAACTATTGGAGGTCGTTTTTGATATCAGAAACTAGCTTTAAATAACTTTACCGAAGTCAAATCCGTGCACTTCAACTTTAGAACGATTAATTAAATTTGATAAAAAAGTCCCATTAAAAAACAATTAAAAAGCAATAAAGCATGAATTGTGTGTCATTAAAGGTAAATTAAAATCGCGATAAAATTTTTTTGCACGGGAAAAAATTTTGAAAAAATTTGGGGACCTAAAAAACATTCCAAAAATTGAAAAAAAAAAATTTTCCAGAAGGGCCTAAAAGACCGATTTTTCGTAACGCTATGGGACTTGCTCGAGTCAGACTCGAGCATGGTAATGAATCAAGGATAGTCTGAAACAGTCAGGAATTCAATGTCTCTTTGATAATTTCAGGACAATGGATTGGTTTTGTTTGCACTTTTCATCTGATCTGACCTCACCATATCTGATCATTCTTTCCAGAGGAGTGTAATCTCTCCCTTTTCTCAGTGGGTTTTGCTGAGTATCTGAGATCCAAGTGCTATCAGCTCCAAGCCTTACCCTCCACACCTCCACATTCTCTTTAACCTTCTCTCCAATTTCAGTGTTTCTGGGAACAACTTTCAATCAATCAGAAAGCTTTGGTCGCCAGGAGAAGTGTTTTTTTATATTCATCTGACCTAAACATGGGTAGTTATCCTCTCAATTGTTTACTTTTTTTATGTATTTCTGCAACTGTAAGTGGTTTATGACTGGATCACACTTGAGTCAAATTTAACAAACCAGAAGTCTCTTGTTTTTCTGTCCACTCCCAAAATAATAATTTACACCCATCATAGGTTTGGCCAGACTCATAATGAGGGCAGCCAGATATTGAGAGGATGGATCAATATATTCAAGATTTAATGCCTATGGAAATTTCCTTGGTTGCTCATCTGGATTCAGTCCCGAATCTCCCAGAATGGTAGGTTGACACCTTAATTGTCTTGGCCATCTGATTGTTATATTTCTGATACACAGTCTGTATAGTCTATTTACAACGAACATAGTGGAAAATAAAATTATGCTGCATTGTTGCCAATGTTACTTTTTTATTGCTAGCTTAAAGATTTATTTTAAGTTTCAACTCAAATATCTGTAAATAAAAATAATTATGCAGTTTGATTTTTGAGTTGTATATTTATTACATGACATTTGTTTTTGTTATTTTTAGTTATAAAATATCATTAATATCATAATCTAATAAAATAGTCAGAAAAATTTTTGGGAAGACCCATACTTTGACTTTGGATGAAAAATATTAAGCTGTGGTCACATCTTGCGACTTCCAGCTGGGCAGGCAACTGAAACCATGACTGCTGTTCTTGTTAACTAGTAAACCCCTTTCAAAAACTGGCGCAACTGCAACCACAACTAGAAACAAAAAGGTTGCTCTGCTTGTGCCAATTGCAAATGCACGTCCAATCAACAAATACAAATGCCTTTGTGCTACATCATATGGTGGCAACATTGAAAATAGTTCATCATCATGGTAGAAAGTTAGAGGATTGATACTTTTACAGAATCAAGATTGATTCAGCTTATTCAGGCTCTCAAATGCCTGTGGGATTTTAATTTTTCATTTTATCAAAGATTTTTATCTCTGTGTATTCTCACCAGCTCTATCAAAATGGTTGCCTTTTTTCTTTTATTCATTTCAGAAAAGGAATTGCTTGCCCTTTTAATAAGAAAGGTGGCTAAAATTCCATAAACACTCTGAAATAGAATGTAAACCATCAGTAAACTGATGAAAGTAGTCAAAAACAATCTACTGTAATTTTATTGGTTTATTATAGGGTCACATGTTTCCGAGTTGCAATGCCAATGAACAATGTGTGACCATGAGAAGACGTGCGTGACTCATGCTTGTTGCAGTTGCAGTCACCTGCATGGCTGGAAATCACACGGTGTGACCACTGCTTTAGTAATTTTAAGTTGTTTCTGTATTTTATTTTATTTATATTTTACAGCCATTAAATATTCTTGAAGTCAAAATGTAAAATATACATTTTTTTGCTGATTTGTGATGTTTACAAAAATTACTTACTGAAATTATTTTGCTAAAATTGAAACATATTTATTAAAAAGACTAATTTTTTAATCAAATAATTCACATTCAAAGCAGTTAAATCATAAAAAATTGCAGAAACATTTAACTATTTTGTTTTATACCATAAGCCAATATGTTGTTAGACATTACACAAAATGCTTGCTTTTATCAGACATTCTGGAAGATACACCCATTTTAACATCTGCAGAAACCAAGTTAGCCTTTTAAGAAGTGACCAGAAAAAGTATACAGATTCTTAAACAAATGTCTATTACATAATATGCTATTCAAGAAATAGGGTATCCCCAGAATAACTTTTACTTGGGTGTAGTTTCTGCAAGCTTCCAGAACAACAAAACAGTATTAAAATACTTACCAATAATCTCAATTGAAGACAAGTCAATAATTGGCAGATCATGAATAAAGACATTCACATAAATCAGCATTTAGTTGCAGAAGTTATTTTGGGAGATTCTGTACATGTGAAATGTTGTATATTACATTTTTATGTAATTATTAATATTTTTAAATCAACAAAATTTATTTTGATAAACTGATACTTTTACAAATATATCTATTAAACAGATTTGCACAATTTGTAGAAGGAGATTCTCATCTAACAGATCAAGAAATTTTGGATTATGATTCAGAATCATTGCTGAATTGTGCAGAAGAAAATGATAGATATGAAAACTCCTCAGATGAAGATACACCTCATACATCATTTTACAGGAACCATAATAGTTTATAACTTATGATGTAAAAATGATTTTTTTTATGTCATAAATTTGTTGAATTTTTGAATCTAAGAACAAAATTTTATTTGTAATAAAACCAGTCATTTTTAATATTTTTATTTATTGAATATTTTTCTTAGTTTTTTTTAGACCAAATGAAATATTTAATGTTACTACTGTATGTTGTTTTGTGTTTTAATTTGATATTCATTTTATGAGGGTGATTTTTTTTCAAGCTCCAATGGTCCATAAAACAAAAGACAAGTGTAAACAACAAAATGAATTCATAATTGAAGTTTAGGCTATTTACAAAAAATCAAATTAACATTATTTGCATATAACTTCAATTATGAAGAAAATACATCCTGAGTTATCACAAAAATTGTAACTATATGCAAATAATGTAGATACTCGTAACTACCGCTAGAGGGCTAGAAGCAGTTTAAAAGGTGGATAAAATTGGGAAGTGTGAAGAATTTCTTTGTGTTTTTAATTGTAGAAGTGTCAGAACCTACAAGAAAAGGCTGACACTTGATCTTTTTTAACCTTGTGAACTTTTTTACCAATTTTTACCTGTATTTAAGAAGAGTTCTTCAAAGCAATTTTTTTTAAAGACTGTTACTTCTGTGGTAGTGTATAAGGGATAACGATGGACTCAAAAGTTAATTTGACTTTTTGTAAATAGCCTAAACTTCAATTATGACGAAAATACATCCTGAGTTATCACAAAAATTGTAACTATATATAAAATGAATTTATTACCAAAAGTTAGGTACAAACATGGTTACTTTTTGACATAATCACTGTGAAGATTGAGGCATTTGTCATATCTGTGGACTAGCTTTTCCATCCCCTTGTCATAGAATGTTGCCTCCAGTGAATTGAGATGGCCCTAACAATGTTGTTTTGAAGATCGTGATTAGTCTCAAACCTCTGCCCTGCTAGCCACATTTTCAGTTCACGAAAGAGGTGGAAGTCTTCACATATTAATTAAAAAGTTCCAAGCTGGATGGAAGCCTTCACCACCTTTAAACACCCAGTGTACAGCCCCAATTTAGCGCCGACCAACTTCAATTTCTTTTCAGAACAGAAAAAGTGGTTAGGAGGGCAGAGGTTTGAGACTAATGACGATCTTCAAAACAACGTTAGGGTCCATCTCAAGTGATTTATAGTTCATGGAAATGTTTACAATTAACGGTTAAACTTAATTTTTTTCTACTGACTTGTAAGAAACTACCAACTAATTATTATTAGTGTAAAAAACTTGTATGAATACAGTTAACACGAGAAATATATTTAAAATGAAAGTGTCATTATTACCATTAAAAATAAAGTGAAATTAATTGCACAAATATGAATCTAATAGATTAAAATATATCGTTATTGTGGCTGCTTTGAGTTTTTTCATTTTAATTTTATATTCAAAAAATGCTTTGATAGTTTAAAGAAAGTTGGGTTTATTCGAATTGAAACAGACATTATTACTGTATAAATAAATNGGGGTCAGATAATCCATTTTACATTGTTCTTATGGAAAAATTTGTTTTGGTTTGAGAACAACTTTTAGGAACAAATTTGACCATATCAGTTTTGGAATATCATTTGTGATTTTTCGAGCTATGAAGTTGTTAGGATATTTAAACCCTGTTTTGATAGCTGATCTGGAAAGTTTTACTTATTGAACTTTTCCTCTCAGATATTATTTGATTATTACATACAGTACATTCAAGTTATGTTTTAAATATTTTGTTAGTTGATATTGTAAACAGATATTATTTATCTGGTAATCATTGAATAACTGATTTCAAAGTTGTTATAAAATAAATTTTGTTACTTAAAAATAAATGTTATTGCTTAATTATAACAAATTTGAAACTTTCAAATAATATTCAGAAATATGTTTATAGTTTAAAATATAGAACAGAACAATAACAAAATTTTATACAGTAATACCCCGAATTTACGCGATAGGTGGGACCGAGTGGTAACCGCGTAAGTCAGGGTATAATTTCGCATATAAATACACACAAATAATTTTTAATTGGGGCCGGAGACTAAAGAAAACAATAATTTAGAAAAAAATGTTTAATAAAATCTTAGATAATACATATGTATAACAAATTAGGCCTATATTATTTTACAATTTTTCACATTTACTTGATTATTACG